>NW_025785166.1:0-22539 GCF_021130785.1 Homalodisca vitripennis | reverse complement strand
TTAGAAAACTATGCCTACACCATGATTGTGAAAAAGCACATTTTCCTATTAGAGCGCCTGAAAGATTTTATTCATAAGTATGTATTATTAAGGCTTACGATGGACTGAACGGAGGAAATTAAATTGTGATGATGGGCACGAAAACATTGTGCATCAGGTACAAGAACCTTTCATTGTTCATGTGTGTGGGGGGGGTTTCAGAAAAGTTCCCCTCATTATTTTTAAATGAGTATAAACAAATATTTGATGCCTGCAAGCAAGACTATAACGAACCCGCCTGAGGTGCAGGTTTGGGGTCTCATGTATTTACAGTAAAATTTTCTATTAGCGTATTATGAAAGTATATCTTCATTGCAACAGTATTAGATGAGCATTAGAATTAAACATTTTTATGAATAAAATGTATTCAGATGAGTATTTATTGACCGCAAATATTAAGGCAAGCTTAGAATTAATGAAGTTTCATTGTAACTATTTAACATTGGAATTAAGTATGTAATGAGGGTAGCTCAGTTACAAGATAAATAGTCTTTAGGAACCTCATTAAAAATCTCACATTAGCGGGGTTTGAAATTTATCTTACACAATGTTGGGTGTCGGTGCCCGTTTAGTTCTTGCCCCCTTGGAATGTGATGCTTGCGTTTGGTTTCCGTTATTTGACCAACCAATATTAGGTTTTTCATACCTGTAAAGTAATATGGAAAACATATTTCCACACGTAATAAAAACTTATATCATTAACTAGGAATTATTGCATTTTTCTATTTCAAATAGACCGATCTTATAACTTAAGTTTTTTAATATATATTATCTCATACTAATAATTTGTTTTCTAGTGTAATTAAAAGAGCTACGAGAATTTGTAATATAAAAATTAACTTTGCAAACTTTTAAACATATAGTAAATAAATTATTTTGAGTAAATAAAGTATAAATAAAAGTATTTGAGTAAACACAATTTTAAAGATCACTAATGATGATAACCTTTAAACTAAAAATTATTGCTAATTTGTGAGACACAATGTAAATTAAGATAATTAATTAATAATGGTTTTCAGAAAGTGAGCCGTAAAAAAGTTTCGCAAAACTTGTCACTAGGGTAATTTCCCCTCCAACTTTCTGGATATAAATGATGCAATATAAATTGCAAATTTTCTCCATAACGTTGAAATATAATACGAAATCATTGTCATCTAACATTTTAAAAACCCAAAATGTAACGAATTTCATATTTGTCATATTTTCTAGCCGCATGAATGAAACAATTGTTTATTTATGTTTCCTGATTGGTTTTAAAATATATATAGTTAAAAAGTAACGAGTTTATTTTTAAGATATATATATAGTTTTCATATATTTTACCTTCCTATATGAACCCCCTCATTGTTAATCCTCCAGTAAAAGTTGCAACGACTGATAAAAAAAAATATGTACATCCATAGTTTATTAGAAGACCTATTAAAGTCAACGGTGAAATCGTAACAACTCCTTATCTAATTTCCGGTATAAGAAGAAAATTTTATTTTCATTGTCTTTTAGGTTAATGCAATTTCATAAAAATCATCATTGATAAAGTTTTTACATTATATTCTGGGATAGAATGAACCCTTGAGTAACTTAATGTTCAATTTCTGCTTTCCAGTAATGATCACTGCTTTTTTTGTTTTTTTTTTTTTTTTTTAAAATTTTCATATCACAATATCAAGGAACTCCCACCAGTTTTTAGATTATCGTATGTGAAAACCTTACCAGTTTGTTTCACTTAAGGTTGTTTGTATAACGGTGTTTCATTACATAATATAGAGTGTAATGCTTTTAAATCGTCCAATTGTGCAATTTTGATTAAAATTCAGAAATCAACTTTATATTTCATATCTGAATAACATTTACACTCCTGATCAAGCTCTGTACGGTTAACATTTTATTTAATTTTAATAAAAAAAATTATGATTCACCTTATTTGTTCAACTTTGAAAGTGGCAAGGGTTGTTTAGTATAAGTTAAATTTTGGATTATGGACAATAAATACTCACTATTAGCTTAACACCTTACAGGTAACTATTAAGCATATTTTTCTTTTCTTTGTAAACTCTCTTTCCGATGTCTTTCCTGCATAATGATTTGTAAGAGAATTTAGCCAATTTGATATTACCTTTTATTATATTAGAGTTTAAAAACACATTTTTAAATTCATTTCTATTTAAACATAACAAATTTTGTATAATAATATACAATGTCAAATACAATAAATTAAGTTAAATGAAGTTACTTTAGTTTGTAAAACTCGTATATTGTGTCCCATCACGAACACGCGATAGACAGATTTTCAAAGAGCACTTATTTGAAGTTAATAATTAAAGAGAAAACTAACTTCTAAGACCAATAGAGGCACAAAGTGCCAATTAAAGGATACTCATTACTGGTTTTTCAAGGAAGTGTGGCTGTGGGCAAGTTTGCAACAGTTGGAAAGATTTAAACTTTTCATTGAGCCTCAAGCCAGCAACTTTCCTGGTTCTAACGTGTGCATCCTCCATTCCCATGTCTAAACCCATGTTATGTTAATGTTAAGTTAGGGTCTTAAACATCGTAGTTTTACATACATCCGTAACATCATAGTGTACTAAATATGCTTTCGTAAAAGTTCTTATGATGCTTACAATTTATTACCAACTTTAGTTGTGTATACCGTTAGTTGCATGGTTTCATCATGGTTTGTTGAAAGTGCTATTGCCAACTCAAGTTTAACGTCAGTCTCTTGAAAAAAAATAATCATCAATAATTGTTGGATAGTTATACGTTTATGAATTTTACTAATTTTACATTACCAATTATTTATACACCAATCTATAACCGTATATAATCATATAGAACCTTAGATAATTTTATATTCAAAATATTTCCTTAGAACACAAAATATATTCAGTTTAACATTAAATTATACCAAAGCGTGATTTAGAGGATGTTTAATAGTCTGGCCGCCAATTGATATAAACAGAAGGTATCCTTAAATCCATAATACGTGTCCCAGATATTACTTGAATTAATGTACTTTGGACACGGCCTAGTTGCATTTGAGACTCTGAAGCCTGCTTGGAAAGCCAAAATGCTAACAAGTCAATGTAATTAATTACTCTACATTAATCCAATTAAGATTAGTGAAACCTAATAAATTATATACCAGCAGTATATTAAAAACATTTTTACCGGTTAAGATTTTTAAATGAATTCATATCTTGTCAGAACATTTGATTTCATAAAAGTACGTGATATGTTTTAACGTTCACTTTAGTAGGTAATGTTTCAGTGAGAACTAATGTTTAACCGCAACTGCCCAATAGCAATCTTAGACAAACTACTTTAATTCTGAAATATGTAAAAGAGTACACAAGAATAGCGTCCACTAACAATAGAAACTAAATACTAATAATAATTTTAAAATATAATTAAAAAAAATATCGTAATATCTTAGCAATATATCTTAAATTCTTCTTTTAATGAATTAATCAGTATTTTGTATTGAAGATAATTCCACAATAGAATTATAGAGAGCAAATTAGTTAAATACATGCCCCGTTGACTTCTTTTTTTTTATTTTAAACAGATCTGTTTCACCATTATAAAATTTTGTTGACAAAATTATGTAAATATCTAACACTTCTGCAATATGTTTTCTTTTTGTAAAATTCGAGATTGTGGTTGATCAAACATGTCTATTAAAACGAAGTATTATAATGGTATGTTTTAATTTGGTGTTTTTAGTATCGGATCAAAAAAATTGTTTTACATAAAATTGTTGATTCAAAAATGTGTAAACCATATACTGTCAGAATTTCGACCGGTTCAGAAAAAATATGTTTAACGCAGTAATCTGTATATCTTAAATTTTTTCATAGATTCTCAAATGATTGTTTTTTAGGAGCATTAGCCTATCTAAATTTGGCTTATTTTGTGTTGCTCCCATAAATGCTTTAATTCCGAAAGGCTTAAAAAATGTGGTTTTGAAAAAGTGGGGGGATTCATTGAGAAATATATTACCATATTCAAGTGTAAATGTAAATTACTAATTTTTTGCTATTTTTGTCCGCAATGCAATATAGACCAGTAAGACATCTTAATAGTAACATGATAATACATGTTTATCCCAAGCTAAATTTTTATATATTTTAAGTCCCTAAAACCTTTGTGGTGGTCTACTTGTTTAAGTCTGTCCGTTTAATCTAGAATAAATGTACATAGTTTTAAATTGATCTTGGATTGCTTATGTTAGAAACAGAAACATAATTTAGATTAATTGTACCTGAATTTAATAAAAAGAGTTAATTTTTGTCAAAAAATCCTTAATCCCTACTTCAGACCAACCTCCTGTATAACATAAAAACGATAGAGGGCCCAGGATAACACCTCTGGGGCACACTCAAAGTACGTACCCTCATAACTGCAGTGTACCCGGCAAGCTGCGATCTATGAGCCCTCATCATAGTGGGTTTTTACTGTGAAAATTTGTTTCTTCTATTTCTAAAATACTGTTTTATATTTGTTTGTTTTTTCAATAGTATTAAGGCTTAACAACCCAATAACCGAGTAAACTATGATCAATATGGCTTTTTTATCATATGTTGTCAGATTTTTCAACAACGATTGTATGATAGATTAATTTGTTAAATTCTCTTTTTGTATTGCCCTTGAGTAATGATAGTGGAATATTATAATTATTTCTTGTGTTTTTTAAATTTAATAAATACTATCCTTTAGCAACAATATATTCCGCTATAAGCAGAATATTTTATTCGTATCCGTCACTAACACGTTTTATCATTGCTTCGTTTGTAATTAGTATATTTAATGGTCCATGTTTTCTAATGTACACATCATAAAAAGTTTAGGACCTCTTAATAAAGAATGGAATAGAGCTTTTAAATAATTTACACTTAAAAATTATGACTAAATCAACACTATGTGAAAAACAATATTGTAATATAGAAACTAAGCAAGCACAATTCTATGAATACATTTCACAATATCTCAATTGAAAAACCATTAGAGGTATATGTGGTTATATTTAACGTAAAAAATTTTCATGCATAAAAATGCCATACTATGGTTTTTAAAAACTAAAATAAAGAATTGTAATTTTTTATAAATAATTTTAATTATTCCTATCCTAACTGTATTATAATCCAGTTTTTTATATAGCTTAAAAAATATCAATATGTTTTTGAAAACTTTCCCAAAACAGGTAAGTTTTAGTGGACCATGTTTAGTATAAAAACAATTTTTAAGACGATTTTTGAATAGAGAGAGATCTAGTTTTCCAACAGAAATTTAGTACCGATATGGTCCCCATTATTTAAAATTTTAGATTATTAGGATAAAGGCATTGGTTTTGAAACACTCCCGTAGATCATGCATAATCTGAACTCAAATCTGATCATTCATATTATTTATATTACTTTCTTGTTTAGGTACTTTTTATTAAACCAACGATAATCTGGCGTATGAATGGATAGTTAATATAAAAAGATATTCAACATTATGGTTGTATTTATGAATGGCTAATTACATTAAGTATTTAAATATACATACGGATTAAACGAAGTAGAATAGCTTCCAGGACAAGGATTAAGTCTAATGTAATTTGCACAGCTATGACGTGGAATAAGCCATCTCGCGGCTGATACCCGAGGTAAAACTGGATATATGTTTATGTCCTCCATTTCGACATATTGTCACACTCCCAAGCTTACACCCTCAATTTAACTGCATAAATGTTACGTGATGCATGTACGATTGTTTAGTGTTACTGGAGAAGCTATGGAAAATAAATTTCTTTGTTAAATTGGTTTGGCATACCAAAAAAAGGGACTAAGTGTTTTTAAATATGTATAGGTAAGTATCACTCATTTTCTTACAATATCGTTTTAGGGAATTAGCGTTATAGCAGATTTTATTGTAACGTTTAACTAGTGTTTTAGACAAAGATAAGCAGTTTTATCTTTTTGACTGGTTGTCCACGCCGTAACGAGGAATTCCTCATTAGGCACTGTTTTGGTGTTTATTTTAAATAAATGTGTAACATTCTTATATATTGGACGTTATATTTAAATTATTAATAGAATCATAGTGCAGAAAATAAATTGAGTGTTTATTGAACACGTTGACTACACCGCCAGATATTCTTCAGCGTCTTGTTGCCTATATGAGAGTAATTATAATCCTTCTGCGTAGACCAGCAGTAGATGGGGTTTACGGATACCTTTTGAGGTTCTACTGGAACCAATGCGATTTGGTGATATTTTCCATCTGGATGTCATACAAAAACATTTAGGAACACTAACGGCCCAAAATATCATGCCAATAACAAATTCGTAACTTTTTGATGGCAATCAATACGAAACAATTAATTGAGGGATTATTTGATGTATGTTTTAAATTATCAGAAATATAAACAAATTATTGGAAAAAATTAAGTGGAATATAACCAAAAGTAGGCGTTTTTAATTTTTTTCCCCCCAACCCCTGTGAAACATGTTAGGGTGAATACATCCAAAACAGATAGATCATAATTAAGCTATTGAACAACTCAACAATGACAAAGCTATGTCCTGACTGTCCTAAAAAAACATGTTTGCATATAGAAAACTGTTTGATTTTACCCAAAAATTTACAATTTATGTTATACAACAAAGATTGAATCATGTAATATAAACATCTAATTCATTCACCAAGCCTGGATTTTTAAAACAAGAAATACAAAATATTCATGTGGCACGAACATAAGCGTGGTTCTGTAGGAGGTTTCAATCAATTAGAAAATTGAAACTAAATTATATAGAAAAAAAAGTGAGATGCGGCCCACAAAACTGAGGAATGTGATAAAAAAGAATCTTCATACTATTTTATTGCATTTAAAACACAAGTCAAACCGATACTGAGAATGAGACTGGATGGGTATTATCAAGAGGTTTAATCATGTATATATTACGTATGAGTACCTTGTTGTGTGTTCCAGGGTAAAGGTGAAGTTAGCCCGCTAATTTACGCACTAATTTACCTGAGAACTGTGTTTTTCATATTGGTAAAAGATAAGAATTTTTATTTCTCAGACTCTTCTTCAAATATGAAATAAAACCAAATTAATCCAATATACTCAGATACATAATTATATATAATATATATATATACTATATATATATCAATATATATATATCATATTTTATTAAATGTAATCAGTGGGCAAAATTTTATGTACACTTTTTAAACAATATAAAATGTAATCAGACATCAGTATTGTTAGAATGAAAATCAGTATTTACGTTAACTTCCTTACCGTACTGAATTTGTGCAAGCCTAGAAAATTATTTTCAAAGTCATATATTGTAAAACCATTAAATCCCTCTATGCATTTTAGTTCATTACTATTTTTGATTTCTAATTCAAACTTATAATGCCAGTATTTAAAATATTTTTAATCACTGTTTATTATATTTTGAATAATATAGTAACAATTAGTTCTATATTTGCATATTTATAGTAACGTTCATCTATGGGTAAAACTGTGATTTGCAAACGGGGTGCTGGCATTCCATAGACATTTACAGGTAATTTATAACAATTTTATAAACAAAGAATTCAACAAAATTTTAAATATTGTTTTACCAATACAAAATCACAAAACTGCAATGAAACAGGAATAATAATCGCTAGTATTTCGCGGCTTTCACTCTACTCCTGTGATCTTTTGATCAGTTCACTAAAGGGAACAAAGTACCCACACCCGCTTCCGAAACTTTCATCAAACGGATAATCATTACTACTTGTACTAATATTTTCCGGAATTCTCCTTGTTCTTTTATGAACTTCATGTTCACCAGTTACCTAAAAAAAACAAAGTAACCACACCAACTTGAACAGACCACCTATCTGTAATACCGTGTACTGACCTTTGCCGCCCTCCACCCCCCACCGTTCTTTCGATGAACCAATGAGTTTATAAGGAAAGGTCCTTCACTTCGGGAAAGAAAGAAAGAACGTCACCACACCCGCCTTCCCTGAACAGACACCTATCTGTAATACGTGTACTGACCTTTGCCGGCCCCTCCCCCCTTTCTTCGATGAACCAATGAGTTTATAAGGAAAGGTCCTTCACTTCGGGAAAGAAAAGAACGTCACCACACCCGCTTCCTGAACAGACACCTATCTGTAATACGTGTACTGACCTTTGCCGCCCCCCCCCCCCCACATTTCTTCGATGAACCAATGAGTTTATAAGGAAAGGTCCTTCACTTCGGGAAAGAAAGAACGTCACCACAACCCGCCTTCCTGAACAGACACCTATCTGTAATACGTGTACTGACCTTTGCCGCCCCCCCCCCCCACATTTCTTCGATGAACCAATGAGTTTATAAGGAAAGGTCCTTCACTTCGGGAAAGAAAGAACGTCACCACAACCCGCTTCCTGAACAGACACCTATCTGTAATACGTGTACTGACCTTTGCCGCCCCCCCCCACATTTCTTCGATGAACCAATGAGTTTATAAGGAAAGGTCCTTCACTTCGGGAAAGAAAGAACGTCACCACACCCGCCTACCTGAACAGACACCTATCTGTAATACGTGTACTGACCTTTGCCGCCCCCCCCCCACATTTCTTCGATGAACCAATGAGTTTATAAGGAAAGGTCCTTCACTTCGGGAAAGAAAGAACGTCACCACAACCCGCTTCCTGAACAGACAACAATTACTCACTCAGTATCCGCGTTGAAGAAAGAGAAATTCTGTAACATTTTGTATTTCTCAAACAATATTTTCTTTCCTATAAACACTATTATTTTGCAATAAATTTCAACATTCCAGGTCTACGAACGAACAACAATACCACCTGCGTGTGTTTCATCCAAAATTTTCAAAAGTTACTATATGAATTAAATCAGGATCAAAGGGGCTTAAAATTAATGCTAATAAATATTAGTAGGCACCGGTTTTAAAGTCAAGCATATATTTTGATGTTTTGTAAGAGTTGATATTAAAATTAAATAAGAAATTAATTACCTTACAAAGAAAGCGTCACTAGAGCCTCATTAAAATCTCTCGCTGGCTGGTTACAAAGAACTTACACCTTTTCATGCAAGACCTCTTGAATGTGATACTCTCGGCTGTTTGGCTTTATGGCAACAAATCTAATTCTTTGCGGCTTTTAAGGCATGTTTAAAAGCCTGATATAAAAACATGTTTTTTCTTGTTTACTGCAATGTGTTTGATAAACTCCTTATTTAACATTTATTGCCGTTGTAAGCCTAAATTACACATATAATTATTTAAAAAAAAATTTCCAATACAAATGTTCAACCACTGACAATTTTACAATAAAGGTATGAGAGTACATTAAATGGTTTATATCCAGCAAGAATATTAGGGAAAGTAAGTTGAACTACCCAAAATAAATTCAGTAAATAGTTATATGTAAATATAAATACAATTTTTACATTACATGCATTCTTTGTTGATCATCCCTAAAGACAAAAATAAAATTCCCAAGACTAATGTGTTACACATTTAAACTAAGGTAGAGTAATTATCCCACTGTAGTTTTAAACAGCATAAATGATTCAATCAGAGAATAATGGTAATAAAGGCACTGTTATTCAGCTACCAACAAGAGGCTTGGCGTTACACAAAGTGAGATGCGGCCACAAACCGGAATGTGATAAAAAGGATCTTCAAACTAAGTCCTATGCATTACCAACGAGCGCAAACCCCACTAAAATTGATTGGCATTATAAGGAAAATAAGTAATTAAATTAAATATAGTGATTTTTCAATTCAAAAGTCTTGAGAGGTTAAATGTGTATCAAGCTAATTTTTAAGATTGTATATCTATTGTATACTCTCACTAAGTTGTAACATAACTAAAAATGTTTTAAGTAAAACTGGGATTACTTGCCATTGTTTTTTCACCAATACGCATGTTTAATTGCGTATTAACGATGTATAAATTAAAGGAATTATTATAGAAACAAAATATAAAAAAACTGCTTTCTACTCGATATATCATACGTGTATGTGAGTATAAAATAAAAGTATCCTTCCAGTTTAGTGGGGAGAAAGATAGATTTCACATGAGACCGCCAACTCCGAATTGTATAGCTAAAAATGCATCATTTGGTTTTATATTTAATTTTGCACAAATCTTAAGGCTCATTAACTCTAAATTTCGGCTTTTTAATATAATCGTAACACTATTATTTATTAAGAAACTCCATAATTGCATACATTTTTGTATGAATATATTGTAAACATTTGGATGTGATTAAAACTAACAATTAATTCGAAATTATCCTTGTAAACATATGCCAGTTGCAACTCTTAAATTCTATACGTTTATAAATTTAAATGTCCGCCATCTTGATACCTTAAAAATTATCGAACAACAAATACAGGTAAGAATAGATTTTGCTCAAAGTTATTGACAACATCATAACACGTTTCAATTAAATGTATGTTGTGAAATACCTATAAAATAAAATAAAATATAACAACATTGTCTAAAGTGAATGACGTCATCTCTAAACGTTTCGTTGGGTGATATTGGATAACAAACGCAACCAAGCTCTGTGTAATACACGTCTCTGTACCTTGGTATAGTCACTAGTCAGCTTATACCAAGCTCTGTGTAATACACGTCTCTGTACCTTGGTATAGTCACTAGTCAGCTCATACCAAGCTCTGTGTAATACACGTCTCTGTACCTTGGTATAGTCACTAGTCAGCTTATACCAAGCTCTGTGTAATACACGTCTCTGTACCTTGGTATAGTCACTAGTCAGCTTATACCAAGCTCTGTGTAATACACGTCTCTGTACCTTGGTATAGTCACTAGTCAGCTTATACCAAGCTCTGTGTAATACACGTCTCTGTACCTTGGTATAGTCCAGCTTATACCAAGCATTGTGGTAGTTATAGTGTTCATATTTATTTTTACAATGTTAAATACAACTTAAAACTTTGCACAACTGCTATCTGAAAATCTTAGAAGGTGTAAAAAAGCTAACATAAAGCACCTTTATGGAGTTTTTAAAAACCATTTTTTGAACTTAAATTGATAATAACAAACATTATTAAAAAACTATTTCCTTTCCAAACTTTAGATATTAAGCATGATACAAAAGTGTTAAGTTTGTAGATAAATAGACTCTAACGCTCAGCAAAATCCCATAGAGTGCAAGTATCACCATAGGACTCAGTTTTGTTTAAACAGAGTGAACATAACGTTTGTGTTAAAAATCTTTTGAAAAATACTTAAATGAATTCATAATGTTTCATGTTAATATTGAATTATCACCCACCATAAAGTTAATTATGCATGTTACTTAATTAGCTGTAAATACCTTGATTATTTTATACCGTGTACTGGTTATAAAACATATATAATACTACTACCCCGCTTAAGATTTAAAATAAATATTTATCTATACAATTATTTATTTTCTAATTATTGTTATATTTTTAATAATCAAACAAACTATTTTCTAAGAAATAGATGGAAAAGAGTGCCAAAAGTACTCTATTAGATAGTAATTCTCACAATGCTGTTTTCTATTCCCACATAAAATATTACTAAAGTAAAACAAAATACATGGAATATTAAAACAGATATTATGTATTGAACTATTTTGGGAACATTTAGGTTCTATTCTGTAACTGTTGTACAGTAACTAATATCTTTAACTATTTTGGAATGATGTGCTTTGATAGTACGAGGTTTGGTAATGCGTTAATTATTTTATACAAAACTCAACGTATTTATATCAGCAGACCCAGTTACACAAGTACGTGATATATCATCACAGAGAATTTGAGAGTAACATTGATAGTTTTGCTGAAATTAAGATATGGTTTTACTACAATCTCTAGCTCTGCTACTAAGGCAGCACAACTAAGATTGTATTTTCAGTATTTTTTAGGCTATAAGAGACTGTTAGATACATATTTTGTAGGCTATAAGAGACTGTTAGATACATATTTTGTAGGCTATAAGAGACTGTTAGATACATATTTTGTAGGCTATAAGAGACTGTTAGATACATATTTTGTAGGCTATAAGAGACTGTTAGATACATAATTTTGTAGGCTATAAGAGACTGTTAGATACATATTTTGTAGGCTATAAGAGACTGTTAGATACATATTTTGTAGGCTATAAGAGACTGTTAGATACATATTTTGTAGGCTATAAGAGACTGTTAGATACATATTTTTTAGGCTATAAGAGACTGATAGATACATATTTTGTAGGCTATAAGAGACTGTTAGATATATTTTACCAGTCTTTACTATCTTGAATCTGAATCAGCGGCCTATATTTTTAATAGCAATCCCAGATATTTTATATTTAATAGAGTAAAGTTGTAAGTGGAAAACGTTACTCATTTCTTAAAATCTTAATAAAAAAAGTGATAACAATACATCAGTGGATTACAAGTGGATACTCACTTGGTACTATGTTACTTTCAAAGCATTATGATCCAATCCAGCCCTGTTGTTGCTTTATGGAAACATCTTTATGGTTCGCCAATACATAGAGATGAAATCAGTTGAGGTCAGAGAGGAAAGTAGCTGCCAGAATTTGTATCTAACGAGTGAAACACAATGATTAGTATTTGTGTACTAAACCTATGTTCACTGATTTTCATTTTTTTGCATTCAATTCCGATAGTTGCCCGTAATAGACAACTAAATGATTATGGGAAATTTATAAACTATTCCTGGTTAAATAATTCTATAAAAATTGTCTTTAGTGCTTGGATGTACAAAATAGTAGAATATATTGTGGCCAACTATAGTTACTAATTGGTGTTTTTAAAATAAGTAACCTTACTGATCCTCTGAAGTCGTAAATAATTTTTTCTTAGTAGAGCAAACAAGGTAATATAAACACATCTCTACAGCTACCAAGGCTCATGTTTTTTCCGTTGTGTCTTATACTTGAACCACCACAAACTTTAGCTTTGAGTTTTTTCAGTAATAACAGCTAAGTTTAGCTAAGATTAGAATGAGCGATATGGGTGGATCCAAATGTATTACTTTTGTGCAAGAGAACACATTTCCAAACTTTCGTTTATATTGTTCAAGATTTTAAAAATATAAATAGGTAGATATCTTTTTACGAGAACTCATTTCACATCGTTATTGAACACAAGCTATTTTTCTTCGGAATAATATGAAAAATTATTCTTTATCCCTAGTACGATAAAATGTTATTTTTGTCTCTTATTCAAGTAACCTCGAAGCCAAAGATTCAGCAGCTTCCTTTGATACGTTGTAATCTCAAACTGTAGCACAAAGCTACTTTTGGTTAAACTTTGAGAATTGGTTGATTCATCGTCGAAGTAACTGTCCTTTGTTTTTTTGTAGTTGACAAAAACTTTAAGAAAGACTACATTAATTATCTGAAACTCAAAAACAAAAGGAACCCATCTGTAAGCTGGTATGGTAAAACCTCTAACCCTCTTGGTTGTTGAGGTTCTGGGGCCATTTCTGTTTCTAATTTTTGATTAATGATATTTATAACAATGTTATTACAGATGAAATAAAGAATTTGCGGTTAAATTAAATTTATTATCAAACAATTGAAAAAAATGGCTATTTATGTTTGGAAGACACATAAACCATTAACCACTGCACTATGTGGTTTGTTTGTGTATGTTTGATGATGTATATTGGATTTTCTCTTCAATATTCTGCAATAGTAAAGAATTAAAAGTAATTAAACATAAACAAACATATTGAGTAGATTATTATTAATTTAAAATGCACACGTTTTTATATTCTTAGTAGTTTTTGTATGATGAACTAATTGTATTATCTTTGAGTTTTATTTTGATCAGTTGGGTTATGTTAAAAATTTGCAACCTCAAAACGGGCTCTTCCTTGAGGTGCAATATTGCTCCTTCCACAAAAACTTTGTCATGGCAAACATAATATATATATATACATATGCATTGTTTGTTTTATTGTAATTTTATTGACTGTATATTATGTGTTTGCGTATAAATATGTATGTGTTATTGTAACAAAATGTATTGTATATTTTGGAAGAACAAAAAAATATTAATTATTATGTATGTATCACATAGGCGAATAGCTGGGGAAACTTCGGGACGACGTCGATTCCGATCCTTGGGGTTTGGGTTACAAAGTTGTGACCCAGAAACTCGGCGCCCCGCTCTCCACCCTCCATCATGGAGGGCGCCACCATGGAGAGGATCGTTCACTGCCCTGTTTCCTGTACATCCACAGCGACCACTAGTTGACTTTCGAACGGGTGGAGAGCGTTCCGCTTTTTACTATTGAGGAGTTGGAAACCTCCGTTCTCACCCTGAAAAGCAACAAGGCTCCCGGGCCCGGACGGGATTCCCAGCGAGGCTATGAAGAAGATTTTCACCATCAATCCCGGGTTGTTGCTGAGAATGTACAATGCTTGCTTGGCTGAAGGAGTGTTTCCATCTCCCTGGAAAACCGCCAGGCTGGTGCTCATTAGCAAGGGAAAAGGTGATCCAGAGCTGCCGTCGTACTAACAGAACCTCTCTGCATGCTGGACACGGCTGGAAAACTTTTTGAAAAATTAATCCGTTCCCGCCTGATTTCTGCCGTGGTAGCTGTCGGGGACCTATGCCCTCGTCAGTACGGTTTCAGAAAGGGACGATCAACAATCGACGCGATTACGGAAGTACATAAAGCAGTTGAAAGAGCCGAGAGCCACAACCATTTCTCCCGCCGAGTAGTGCTTCTTGTTACGCTTGATGTCAAGAATGCCTTCAACTCGGCGAGATGGGTCGATATGTTGGATGCACTTCGTGACACCTTCCGAATTCCAACGTATCTGTTGCGGCTCATCGAGGGACTACCTACGTTCTAGGCGTCTGATATATGACACTCGAGACGGAGCGCGGACGGTGGAAGTCACCTCTGGTGCCGCGCAGGGTTCAATACTCGGCCGGATCTCTGGAATATCGCTTATGACAGCCTCCTGAGATCCGAGATTGCCAGAGGAAACCGTCTTGGTTGGGTACGCCGATGACGTTGCGGCTCTCATCGCCGCACGCAAACGTTGAGCTGGCCCAGCTAAAGTTGAACCAGGTCATGGCGAGTGGTCAAAACGCCTGGATGTCCCGATCACGGTCTTTCGCTTGCTCTGAGCAAGACGGAGATCGTGATTCTCACAAAGAAAAGAATTGACACCGTCGTCCCGCTGCGAGTGGGAAGGGAAGTGGTCCAGTCAACGCGTGGCCGCCAAGTACCTCGGAGTCATGGTGGACAAATAAGTTTTAGCTGGAGAGACCAGATCTTCCGTTCGGCGGACAAGGCTGCTAAGGTGGTCTCTTATCTTAGTAAGGTGAATGGCCAATGTTGGGGGTCCTCGGTCCAGCAAAAGGACGGTTATTGATGTCCGCAGTCCAGTCCGTACTCCTTTATGGGGCAGAGGTGTGGGACAGGACACGCTTCGTTATCCAAGGAATGTTTTATAGGTTGCGACTCGCCCGGGTTTCAGCGTCAAGCTGCGCTCCGGGTGGTGTTCCGCCTTATCAGGACAGTATCCGAGCACTGTCCGTCCTGGTGGTTGCCGCCGGAGTCATCCCTGTCAAGCTCTTGGCAGGGGAGAGGAAGGCGATTTATCAGAGACAAGGCGAGCATCGGCAAGGACGCAACAGCAAGATCCGAAGAGCGTGCCCGAAACCTTCCAGCAGTGGCAACACAGCTAGGGGAGCACGAAACCCGAGGGACGAATTGGACTGCGGCGACTCATCGAGCAGGTTCAAACCATTGGGGTCGAAAGGACGGCATGAGCGAGGTGGATTAACTACCTCACGCAGGTTCCTCAAGTCCAGCTGCATGACTAGGTCACGGCTATTTAAAGTGCATACCTGAACCCCGTATGGGCAAGACCGATTCCACCGGATTGCAATCTACTGCCCCGGGCGTTCCCGACGACCGCCGGAACACAAAGCGACCCTTCTTCCCGCTGTCCCGCAGTTTGGGAAAGGGCCCCGCCTGGAGGCCACAAGGAAAACTCCGGGGGTTTTTTCGGTGGATACGGGTCCTGCGGAAAAGATAATGGTAGGAACTGGGATTGTTTGTTTCCACAGTTTCGTCCGGGCCATCCTCCTGGAAAAGAGACGCCGAATCTGGGAGCGCGCGAGAGGTGGCCCAGATCCCTTGACCGAGCGGCTTGGATAAGGAGGCGAGCCCCACGGGCTTAAGCCAAATTTAGGCCTAGCCTTAAGGTAATGTGATAAACAATCCCAGGTGTAGAATACTAGAAGAGTAGAGGAGGTTTTTTAGTGGGTAAACCGCGTTTTTTTAGGGGAGTCCCACACTAACCCCGGTCACAGGCTGGCCATCTGTGTGCGTAATTGGCATTTTTCCTGCACTCTCCCTCAAAAAAAAAAAAAAAAAAAAAAAAAAAAAAAAAACAAAAAAAAAAAAAAATATAAAAAAAAAAAAACAAAATATTCTGTTTGTATTCCGATGACTTGACGTTGTTTGCAACTCATCAGGACTGTGCAAACACAGAGACCATTTTAAACAGTTAAGAGATGCGTCAGATTGGTTTAGTCATAAACATTTGTGTCCTAAACCTAGGACAAGATTCAGGCGTGTTTGATTTTAGCTTGTGCAAGCAGATGGTGCTAATATCGGAGGGAGTAAAGTGTTAGGATTAATCTTGATTCGAAGCTTGTCTGCTGTAAGCACTTTGATGGCCTTATGTCGTAAGTAACTAACTAATGTAGGGTAATTTTTTTTACACAACAGGAAGTATAGTTTTTCTAAACTGTTTATCTCTGAACAGCAGCGATTTAAAATCAATGCTCCTGATTAATGTGAAACAGCTGTTTATTATAAGCCTATTAAACGTATTATGTTTCTGGAATTGTTTGCAGCAGTTTTACTCATAACTAACTAACTCAACCTGTTTCCTTCTGTATTGTTAAAAGTTGTTTTGTGTGTCCCATCATCCAATATATTATTTTATTATATAATAAAATATCGTTTGTTTTTAATATTAGTAAGGTTTATTATTTTTAGTTTCTCTTTCATTAGTAACAATTATTATGGCAAATACTGGTATTACCAATCTTTACCAACTCAGAATTGGCAGACCAAACATCTAGATGTACTGGCCTTGCAAATTGTAGTGGTACTTGCAGCGAAGAAAGATTGTAATCAGGAACGTTTCCCAAATCGTGTGTGTTACTTGTAATAAAATTGCTTAAACAATTTTACGACGACTTGCAGAGGAGACCAGGAAGCTTTTCCCACCAAAAAACCAGGTAAAACTCCAGGCCGGCACCACAGTTTTAGTAAGAAACTCCTAAAATGGAAGAATCCAATTGGATGTCACTATCAAGACCACCCAAAAAAAATACTCAGAGAATATTTGTTGTTGTCAGTTTACAATGTTAGGCAATAACACAGTCTGGACTATACTACGTGAACAACAACTTCATCCGTTACAACGCAAAACGAGTTTCCCACACTGTTTTTCCTCGTGAATACCATCCTAAAATCCCCAGCTTTGTCAGTGGTTTATACAAAAATGTGGGAATAAAAAATTTCTTGAGTAAGGTGGTTTACACAGCTTGAGGGGCCATGGTTTTAAAGACACCATGATTGTTAATCATTCCCACAAACTCACACCCAAGGGACTCCATTTGATTAACCCCCCACCATCACAATGCACCCCTTCAGATCGTTACCAATATTAGTTTTTCAGTGGTATCACATTAAAGGGCAGGAAACCACGGAGAGCACGCGCGCGCTGGTAATAATAGCGTCGAATAAGTTGTAAATTGTATAGTTTTATAACCCAAAGATCTCTTAACTGTCTCTATAATAATATTCCCGACAGTTGTTTTCCACTGGTTAAACCTTCCCGTACAAATGTTCATTGAGGTATTTTAGCCATTTGAACACCCGCAATAATACTCGTATGAGGTGTTTCATGCATGAAGACTATAGTAAAAATACATTGTATGTCATTTATTATTATTTATTTTTATTTAGAACAAAGCAGTGTGCGTACCCATCATATTGGGGTGATAACGGATCTACTATTATCTACTACATTATGATATAGAAGCGATAGCCAGTAGCCGTGCAGGGCAAGGCGGTATTAGTATTAATCATGTTGTTAGTGGGTTTTGAAAATGTTGATGAACTTCTACAGCATTACCAGGCTATGAGGGACTTGAGTATTGATATTCCGTGTGGAACTGATCACCACGGCTACATTTCCCCATTTACCATTGGAGCTTTTAACCCTAAAATATTACTTCAATTTAGAGGCAGTGTCAAACTCGTATGTTGTACATTTCGTACGCAAATTTAAAACCTCACTATTGTGTTTATTTTATGATTTTATTAGTGGTGTAAACAAAGGGTATGGATTTGAAGAAAATCTACTGAGGTTCAGTATTTTTAATTCCTTAATTCTTAACTGTAACTTTCCAAATATTTACCCAATGCTTTTAACTCAAATCTTAACTAACTAAACAGTCTCATTTTAAGAAATGTTATTTTAGGGGATGTTGACTTGAAATCTAATCCAATATATATACAATTAATATATCCAATGTATAGTATCCAATATATATAAAAAGAATAAAATTTATTTTATTTTTAAAAATATTATATATTTTATTCTCCCGGGGAGCAGTTTTTTTTGCGATTCAATTTTTTTAAAATTAATATTTCTTTATATTTATATATATACTTATTTCCCAAAAAAGTTTTTTTTTTACTTTTATTTTTTTTAATATTTTGAACCCTAAAATATAAGAATCGGATAAAGGGGAAAAAAAAGGGCCCCTGGGTTTTTTTAATTTTTCCCCCCTTTTTGGGGAAATATATGAAATTTTTTTAAAAAATTTTTAAAATTTTTAAAAGGGGGCTACTCAATGGGTAAGCCTTCCCATAAGAAAAATTTTTTTGAGAACTTTTTAAACTTGGTTTCTCATTTAGAAAGGGGTAAAGGGTTTTTTTGGGGGCCCCCTTTAGAAAAATGCAAGAATTTCCCCCCGGTCCTGTTTGCTGCATGGTTCGTTCATTTAATTAAAGGGGGTAACCCCCAAAAAAAGGGGGGGAAAAATTTTGTTTCCCCTGGGCTTACTTTTTTTTAAATTTAGTCAAAGAGAGAAACCCCCAAAAAAAAATAAAAATCTTTTTTGGGGTCTTAGACTTTGTTTATAAACTTAAATTATTTAAAAATTTTTTAAAAAAAGTAAAAAAAAAATTTTGGGACTTTCCCCTAACATCTCCAAAAGGGGGCCTTATTAAAAATAAAAACCCAACTTCTAATTTACCCTTTTTTAATTTTTGGGCGTTTGTTCCAAATGATGAAAAAATAAACCCCACTAAAAAGTTTTTTGCAGGACGAAAACCTGCTTTTTTTAAAAGAATGAAAAATGAACTTTTTTGTAAAAAAAAAATAAAAATGTTTGAAGTTATAACGGGTTTTCTTTGCAGATTTTTTTTTTTAAATTTTTTTTAAAAACAGTGTAGTGCTTACCTCCAAAGTAACGCAAAAAGTTATAGGGGAAAAAGACTTGCTTACCCTTTAAAAACATTAAGCATATAAATAGTAAAAGCATAGGCATGGATACCTATTTTTTTGACAAGGGTTGCCATCGCAAGAAACTCTTTGTGAATTTTTTTTAAAATTTTGGGTGTTTTTTATTTCCTCGAAATCCCGTAAAAATGAGGAACGAAAGTTTTGAGATAGTGAGTTTGTAGGCGGGGGGGATTTCTTTCAGATTTATTCCCTGGAAAGTTTTATGAAATTATGAAATGTTTTATTTTTGGTTTTTTTTCCTTGAATTTTTAAAAGTGAAGTTTTTAAAAACCCCAATAAATTGTTAAAGGGGTTTTGTCGGGAAAAAATTTTCCCCAAAAAAAAGAGAAAAGGGTTTTTCCCAAAATTATTTTTCCAAAGTTCTTTACCTTTAAAAAAGTAATGTTGTTTAAAAATATTCTGGCCAACATCAAAATATAACAATAATTTTTTTTTTGGGAAATTTTTTAAAAAATTTAAAATTTAATATTTTTGACATTTTATCCATAAATATTTGTAAAAAAATATTATTTTTAAAATTAAAAAATAAAAATTTTTTTATAAATTTTCTAAGTATAAACGTGTAAAACAACAAAAACATTTTGGCCCAGGGCCCGTGATGCGTAAAAAAACGTTGGCGCCCCCACAATGTCGTAAAAATTTTCCATTTCTCTGTCGAGCGTCCCCCCCCTTTTTTTGAAAATAAATACCCCCCTTTAAAAAATTTTTAAAAATTTTTTTATGATCGGCTAAAATTTTTTATTTTTAAAAAAATTTGGGTTTGGGGTTGTTTTTTTTAAACGTATTTTTCCGAAAGGGTTTTTCTATAAAAAAAACTAAAAAGCGTTATGTTAAAATTGCCCCTTTTTCCCAGATATAATTATAAAAAACCCCAATATAATAGGAATTAAAACGGGGGTTTTTCATGAAGTTCTCCCCCCATTTAAACCGCCTTTGTACTAGTAAAAATAATAAAAAAAAATGTTATTAAATTTGGTCCGAAAAGTTTCCCGTTAGCGATTTTACAGTAGGAAAATTTCCCCCAAATTTTGGGGTAAAGATAAAAAAAAACCCTTTTGAATTTTTTAAAAAGGGTTTTTTAAAATAAGAAATATCTTTGGTTTTTATGTTTTTTTCCCCGTTTTAAAGGGGAAAAAAAATGGGTTTCGAACGTCCTAAATTTAAATTTTTTTGGGGGTTTGGTTTAAAAAATAAAAAAAAAAAAAATTGGGGCCGAAACAATGTTTTTTTAAGTTTGTGTATGTTTTTTAAAAAGGTAATAAATACATAAAATCAAAAATTTTTTTTAATTTTTTGGGGGGGAGAATTTAATTTGAAAAAAAATTTATAAAAAAACAAAGTCAAAAATTAAAAAAAAAAGTCCAAAAAATCGTTTTTAAATTCAGTATAATACTTTCTAGGAAAAAGAAATACCCCGGTATTTATTAAAAATGAAACAAAAAAAAAAATTTTGTTCCTTAACGGAGAAAATTTTAGAAAAAAAAAATTTAAAAGTTAAATAAATTTTTTTTGTAAAAAAAAATATTTTTTTTTTATTGGTATTTTTTTTTAAAAATTTACATAAAAAATTTTCCCGAAAAAAAATAAAGCAAACTTTTCGCTTTAAATTGTTTAAAATAACGAAATGCGTTTTTTGTTTTATTAATTTTTTTAAGTTGGTAACGCACGAATAAACGATAACAATTTTTTTTTGTACTGTTACTTTTAAAAATTGTTTAGGGGTTTTTAAAAAGGCAGCGGAAATTTGGGGTTTCTGTAAAACGTGTTTTTAAAAAAGCAATTTTTTTTTGGTTTTAAAAAATTTTTTTGTTCATTAGCAAAAAAAAAAACTTCTTTTTTTTAAATCAAGGAAAAACGTGATATTTTTTTTTATTTTGGGTTACTTTTAAGGGGTAATGTGAGTGTTGTAGAAGAATATGAATATTTTCCCTAATGGGGGTTTCCCAAATTCCCAAAAACAATTTCAAAACTTTTCGTACTTTTGGGGAAAACAGGATAAACCCCCCGTATAAAAACCCTTTTTGAACGAGTGCCAATTGATGTGTATTTTTTTTAATCTGTTAAGCAGTCCGGGTTTTTAAACACGAGTATTCCTAGGGGGATGGGAGTTTGCAGTAAAAGGGTGGAGGTCACTTAAGAAACAAATTTTACCCTTTTCCCAATAAAAAAAAAGGTTCAACATTCGCTAGGGGTGGTCCCCTTCGCTTTTTAATTAAAAATTAACTCAAAGGTATTTTTTTTCGGATGAGGCAAAAAATTTACCCGGGATGGTGTAAAAAACTTGCAAATAAAACTCATGGGCAAAGAAAACCCAATGGGGGAGTGGAACAAACTTTAAAAAACCGTTTTTTAGCGTAAAATTTTTGGTGGGCCCTTTTGCACAATCGGTGATTGGCCCCTTTTAAATTACCGGGCCCCTAAAGGAATTTTTTTTGCTTTTCCCTTCAAAAAAGAGTTGCCGAAAAAGGGTTTCCTTTAATCTCAGAAAAATTTGTATTCCGCGCGGGCACCCCCCATTTTCAGGCCGTTTTGCTTATTAAAAAACATAAATTTTTCTGGACCTGGTTTGGGTCGTGGGGGCCCCACCTTTGGCCCCAAGATCCCAGATCTATCCCCATTGGTTTAAATTGCTCGGGGGTGGATCAAAGACTTTTATCAAAAAAAAAATAAATTTTCCGTGATAAATTTAATTCCCCCTATTAGGATTCGGTTTGCAGAAAAGGGAAATCCTGAAAAATTAAAAAAAGCAAAAAAAAACAAAACACAAAGTGTGCAAAATGTTTTGAAAAAAGATGGCCTCTTTTTTAAAATCTGTTAAAAAAAAAGGGGCGTGGGTTTGGGCCCCCAACCCCGATTAATTTTGTTTAAAAAATTAGTAATTTTTTTATATGAAAAAAACCCGATTTTTTCTG
>NW_025785165.1:0-20212 GCF_021130785.1 Homalodisca vitripennis | reverse complement strand
AAAGCCAGAATTTTGCCTCTAAGAAAAAAATAAACTTTAGTTTTATGAAATAGGAAAAAATTTAATTTCCTTTTTTTTTCAAAAATCGTTGTTGTTTTAAAACAATAAAATATTATGAAATTTTTTGAACAAAATTTTTTCCTTTAAAAATCTCAGAAAACCCCCTTTGAAAAAAAAATTTAGAAAAAAAAAATTTTTTTTGAAAAAAAATATTTTTTTTCTCCCCCCTTTTAAAACCCCCCCCAATTTTAAAAAAATCTAAGAAAAAAAATAAAAAAATTTTGAAACCCTTTCAGCGCCATCACTTATCTCAAAATTTTTGTTCGAAATTGCCTTATAACAAAAAATGGGTTCTTTGTTGCCCCTTTTTTTTAAAAAAAAAAATTTGCATGGGGAGTCAAAAGGAAAAAACAAAAAAAAAATTTTTTTTTAAAATTTTAAAAGAATTTAAAAAACCCCACTTACTCAAAACAGATGGGACCAAAAAAAAAACCGGACAAAGAACGCATTTAAAAAACCCAAATTTTTCCTTTTTGTCTATTTTGTGTTCTGACGTGAAAAACCCCCCCCCCCCCCTTTTTTTGGGTGTAGAAAAATTCCCCTTGTTTTTTTTAAAAGAAGAATAAAAAAAGTATTTTTTTTATAAGCATTTTCTGTTCCTAAGGGTAAAAAATTCTTTTAAAAAATTTTTAAATTTAAATTCCGTAAAATTTTAAAAAAAAACCCTTGTTTTTTTAATTTTTTAATGCGAAAAAAAACTTTTTAAAACCGGGGTTTTTAAAACAGCTTTTTTTAATTTAAAAAAATTTTTTTAAAAAATATTTTTAAAGAAGTCCCAAATTAAAATTGTAAAGAAACTGTGCTCAAAAAAAAATTTTTTAATTTTGGGGAAAACCCCAACAATTTAAAAGGGAACAAGCCCCTTTTAAAAAAAGGGAACCCCCCCCCCTCATTAAGGGAAACCAAATAAAACGGCCCCCCTTTTAAAAAAAGGGGGAAAACCCCACAAAAAAAAAAAAAACCCCAAAAATTTTTTTTTTTTTTTTTGCAAATTTGGGTCTTTTTTTAGGGATCTTACAAAGGGCTTTCCCATTTTAAAACAGCTTTTTTCCCCCTTTTGAATGAAAAGGGTTGGGTTTCTTGGGTTTTTTAAAATTTATCTTCATAACGAAAATTTTTTTAAAAATTTTCTTTATTTTTTTTTAAGGGGAAGGAAAAAAATTGAAAAGGGCCGGGTTTTGGGGGGGGGGCCCGCTTAATTGGTTTATCACACGAATAAATAAATTATTTTTTCTATTTACACCCCCTCAAATTTTATCTCCTTTTGGTACAAGGTGGTGGGGGGCCCCTTAAAATTTTAAAGTAAAAAATCGGGGGCCCCCCCTTTTTAAAATCTGATGTAGGTTTTTAACGGGGGCAAAAAACTTGTCTTTTGTTTTTTAATGCGGAAAATTGATGAAATACCTTTTTAGTGAAAAAAAATTTTTTTTTGGGGTCCCCCGTACTTTTTACTTTCATTTTTAAAAATTTCTTGTTAAATTCCCAAAAAATCCTTTTTTTATGGGGGAAAATGATAATTTTTTGAAAAAAATTTATCACTTTACAAAAAAAACCCCAAAAATTTTTCTTAAACCTTATCCCTTTAAAAAGTTAATTGGTTATTTTATCAAATTTAAAGAAAACAATAAAGGGAAATTTCCCCCCAATTTTTCGTTTTTGGGGGAAAACAAAAAAAAACAATTTTGTAAAAAAAAATTCTTTTAAATTAAGATTTTAAAAAAAAATTTTTAAAAAAAAAAAGGGGCAAAAAAAATTCCAAAAATCTTTAAGAAATAACCAAGATTTTGTCAAAAAAAACCTTTTTTTGGGGATTATTTTTTTCCTAAATTTTTAAAAAAACTGACTGAATTAAACCCCCCGGGTTTTTTAAAATCAATAGTGCCCTGAAACATTTTTTTTTAAAAAAAGTTTTTTTTTGGGGGTCCTTCCCCTTTTTGCTAGTTTTTAGGTTCCCCCGGTATTCCCAAATATCCCAAAAAAATGGGGTTTTAGATTTTTTTATTTAGTATGATTATTCTTTTAAAAAAAAATTTAATTTTTGATTTTTTTGGGAAAGACTTATTTTAAAAATAAACAAAAAATTTTTAAAAAGGGGATTTTAGCTTTTATAAACATGCAGTTTTAAGCGTTCAGGAAAAAAAAAAATATTTAAATATTATATTGTCAAAAAAAATTTTGTTATAAAAGATGATCCAAAAGAAAATGTTTTTTTTTTAGTTTGGGGGGGAATGTGAAAATTTTTTGTTTTAAATAAGTTTGCTATAAAAAACCATAAACAAAAAAAAAATTTTTTGAAAAAATTCATATTGAAAAATAAAATTTATTGGGGGGTTTTATGGGGGGGTTTTTTTTAAAAACAATACTTCAAATAAAGAAATTTAAAACCCTTGTAATCACCCCCTATTCCCTGCAAAAAACCCAAATTTTCACATAAAAAAAAAACGCCCCCCCATGAATAAAAATTTTTGGGTGAAAGGTTTTTTTGGTAAAAAACCACTAAAAAGGGAAAAATTTTTAGTATTGAAATTTCATTTTTTTTCAATATGAACCCCCTTTTTTTTTTAAAAAACGCCTAAAAAATTTAAAAAAAAAATACAAAAATTACACTAAAATTTTCGTTTAAAATCCAATTTTTTTTAAAACCCCCCTTTAAATTTTGGGGGGGTTTTTCATTTTTGGGGTTTCCCCCCCTCCTAAAAAGGGGGGTTTAAAAACCTTTAAATTTTTCCAAAACTTTTTTGGGATAGCTTTTTCCACCCCAAATTTGTTGGGGGGCAACTTTTAAAAATTTTTAAAAAACCCCTTTTAAAAAAGGGTTTTCTATGGTATTAATTAATTTAATAGTTTTAGGCATTACATTAAAAATTTTTTTAAAGTGCTGCTTTTTGAATCATTAAGTTATTTTTTTTTAAAATTTTATCTATTTTTAAAATACAGTTTTACAAACCCCTATTTTTATTTAAACGTTTTTTTTTGTTTTTGGGGGGTTTTTGGGGGGAAGGAAAAAAAACTAAATTTTAAAGTTTTTTTTCATGACTGTGCTGGTTTTTAATTTTTGGGGGGGGAACGGGAAAGAGAAAGGGGCCAGGCCCCCGGGGGAAAGGGGGTTTGGGGGTTCGATCTGGGGGCTTTGATGGGGAAACCCCAATGGCATTTATTAAAAAAAAAATCACCCCATATACTCACAGAAATGGGATCATACATTTTGGTTTTTGGGTGTGGCTTTAACTTCCCAGAAAAAATTTTTAAAATTTTGTAAATAATTTTTTTTATAATTATTATTAAAATTTTTCAAAAACTTTAATTTTTTTGGGGAAAAAAAAAAATAATTTTACTGCTATAACAAAATTGTTTAAAAAATTTTAGTTTTTTTTTGGGGGCCCCCCCAATAAAACAAAATATTCACGAATTTTTAGCAAATTTTTAAAAAATTTTTTTTTTAAATAAAAATTGGGGGGGAAAAAGGGGAAAAAATATTTTTTAAAAAAACGAATTCAGTTTTTAAATTTAGGGGGACATGTTTAAAAAAATTTTTAACAAAAAAAAAACATATTTATAAAAAAAAAGAAAAGAGGGACAATTTTAAAGTCTCGTTTTTCCCCAGACAGACACGTGTTGGCCCCCTTGAAAAAAAAACAATTTTTTAATGTTAATAATGAAATTGTCATTTTGGGCGGGAAATGTGTTTTGGTGCTCGAAAAAAAATTTTTTTTTTAATTTAAATTTTAAAACTTTTAAAAATTTTTAATTTAAATTGAGAGTTTCACATAAGCTGTTGAATGAATAAAAAAAGGTAATCTGTGATAAAAGTGTTGAAATAATTCCCTTTCCCCCAATTTAAACCCCCCAATAATTAATTTAAACTTATATTGAAAAAAGGGGGGTTTCCCTTAAAATTTGAAGGTTTTTTCCCAAAAAAAATTTAACATTGAAAAATTTTAAACATTTTTAAAAATTTTTTATCTATAGTTAGTTTTTTTTCAAAAAAGAAAAAAAAAAATTTTCCAAGAAATAAATTATTACATTTTTTAAAAAAAAGAATATACTTTTCCCTTAAACCCTTTTAAATTTTTTCCCCCGGTTTTTTATGTGAAAAATTTACCCCTTTTTTTTTTAAAATTTTTAATTTTTTTCAAACAGGGGAAAAATTAAAACCCCCAGAAAATTTTTTTTTTTTTTGGTTTTCTTATAAAAAGATTGTTTTAGCCCCTTTAAGGGAACCTTTGCACTGTTTTTGTAGGGGCAAGATACACAGGATTTAAGGTTTAAAGGAAAAAGCCCATTTTTTAACTGCAAAAAGAATGGGGTTCCCTTGAATTTATTTATAACTTTAAAGTTTTATTTTTTTTAAAAAATTTAAAATTAACTTAAAAAAAATACTATTCTTTGCTAATAATCAAAAAATTTTTAAAAACGTTTTTGTTTTTAAATTTAAATACAAAATTTTCATATAATAATAACAAAAAAACTAATTTATTAAAAATTTTACTTTTCCCCCCAGTAAAAAAAAATTTTTAAAAATTTAAAACTGCATCGTTTTTAATTTAAATTTTTTTTAAGGTTTAATAATTTTTTTTTTATAGAAAATTTTCACCCCGAAAAAAAAAATTGAAAAATTTCAACTTTTTTACTTATTGGGGGTAATTTTACTTCTTGGTTTTTATCTATAATTTAAAAACCTTTCCAAAGGAAACCCCAAAAACTTTGTTTCCATAGATTATAGCGTCTCGAAAAAGACAACATAGTTGATGTTTTCAAGTTTTAAAAGCAAATATTTCCTGTTTATACTGTTGGGACCGGGGATTGGTCGGATTTTTTTCATGGACAAAAAGGGACTGAAAAATGGGTTTGGATCTTTTGCACCGAAGTTTCAGGGCAAGGAAGACGTAGGGTTTCCCGTACCCAGTCGGAGAAAAAAAATTTTAAAAATTTTTTTGGAATTGTGTGGATTCAGGAGAAAACCAAAAAAGAATTTCAAACCATGAGAAATGGGGTAGAAAGTTTTCAGCCTTGATTGTCTGTTAAAATCGTTCAACAACCCCTTAAACAAGCCTTAACTTTAAAGCTTGAGAAATTTTAATGCGAATGAAAGTTTTGGTGATTTTCGTTTTCTGGCGGGTTTTACAGTTCATGGCAGGGCAAAAAAAAACTTGGCGGGGTTTTTTTAGCTTTGGCAATGGGAAAGGGGTTTTGAAGGGGGTTGAGAAGTTTGATGTGTAGTAAAGGGGGGGGATGAAGATTGGGGGTTATTTTACCAGCCTTGAAATTGAAACCTTTTTCCAAATTGACTATGGGAAGATTTGTTTTTTCTTTTGAATTTTTCTTGATATTGGTCACCTTTTTGGGGGAAAAGGGGATTGCAGGTCTTTTTTAGCTTTAAAAAGGGTAGGGGAAAATGTGAGACAAAAATTTTTGCCCAGGAATCCTTCAAAGAAACTAAAATTCATTTGAGTTAATGATAAGGGAAAAAATCTAGTAAATTTTTTTAATGGTAATCTTTTATGTTTTTTAATAATTAGATTTTTTTTTCTAAAAATATTGTACAGTGCTTACGGGTTTCGTGAAGTACTAAACGTAGAGTAAAAAGCTAGGAATTGTCTGATTTACGAAGGGGCTTTTGGATTGGGTATTGTAGTTTCCAAATGAAAGAAAGGGGTTTTTCCCCGGGGTTAAAAACTTTTTGAAAAAAGCCCAATATCTTTTTTTTACTATGGGGGAAGGTCAAAGGGTATTTTTGGACAAAAATGCAAAAACTACAGGTGTTTTTTTCGGATTTAAATGTTTTTTTCATTTCAGGGAAGGTTTTTCCTTAAGTCCAACAAGGCCACACTTAGTTGTGGGGGGCCCGGGGGATTTTGATTTGATGGGGATAAATGCCTGAAAAAAAATTTAAACATTTTTAAGAAATGTTTAATTTATGGAGCAAAAGGTGGTGTAGTCCGAAGTTTTTTTCAATGAAACGTTGACGGGTTTATCGGCACATTGAGACCCCATTTTATATAGTACAAATGTTGGGGGAAATCACTAAATTAAAAAGAGCGGGAAAATAAAAAAAGGGGGCTTTTAATGTACCATTGACGATCCAAGCATAAAGCCAAAAAAAAAAATATGGGCTAGATTTTTCAGAGTTAGTTAATTACATTTAGGTTCTTTTTTTAAAATGGACATTTGTTGTTAAGACCTTGATTTAAAAGTTTTTGTCGAGTATATAGGGGTTTTAAAATCTTGTCAATAGGAAAGCTGGGAAAAAATTTTTTCCCCCTGTCTGCAATTTTGAAAAATTTTTAGGGTTTAAAACGTATCCCCTTATTTAAAAAAAAAACTTTACAAAGGTGGGAGGCTTGAAAAAAAAAGGCTCATAAAGTTTACTTTTTTGGGGGCCCTTACCCGGAAAAATATAATTGCGAAAAAACTGCAACGGCTTCGGTCCCTATTATTCGTCCAAAAATTTTTTTGTGGGTTTTTTTATGTAATATACCTTTTTTTAAAATTTTTTTTTAAAGTGAGAAGGGTTTTTTTTTAAGGAATTTTTCCAAAAACCACAAAAGGGTGTTCTTAGCATAGAAAAGGCATGTAAAATTTATTAAAAACGAATTTTATTTTAAATTGAATTTTGGTTCAGCTTGAGCGCAAAAAAGAAACGTTAAAAATTCTAAAATGAAGTTATTTTCACTTATCGCGCAAATAGTATTTTCAGTTTTGGTTTTTATTGTTTTGTATTTTTAAATTTAAATTTTTGAAAAAGTTTTTGCATACTTAAAAAAACTTTTGTTATAAATAACGTATTTTTGTATTTAAAATATTTTTTAGTAAATACTGCATTGTTTTTTGTACAGATACAAAAAATAATATGTATTAATGGCCTAACCAAAAAAACAACCAAAAATTAACTTTTGTTTAATTAAATAACAAAATTAAGTATTAGTTAAAAATGAAAATTTGTGTATAAGGGCTTAAAAATTATTACAAATGGAAATTATTTTAAAAATGTTATAAATTTCATAAAATTAAAATAACATCCAATTGAGCTTTGGAACGATAAAAAGTTTTTGTCCCTATAAATAGGACTCCAAGCCCCAAAAATTTTAATTGGAGACCATTGAAAGACAATTTTTTGGGGAAACAATTATCCAATTTGTTAAATTAGTTTTTTCCATTTCTTTAAACCCAAACTGATGAACTTTTAAATAATGCAAAGTTCTTTGTTTAATTTTTTCCCAAAAAAACAAAGGGGTATTCAAGGGTTTTGTTTTCCAATTAATTTGGGGAAATGTTTTAAAAAAAAATTTTTTTTTTATCCAGGAATTTTAAAATTGATTTTCAAAAAATTGTTCTTCAAATTGGAGGGCGGTAGAATGAAACTTTGTATTAGTTTACGCTTGTTAACCTACCCGTTACTTACTATTCAAAATTTTTCGATGCACCATTTTAAAAAACTTTAAATTTTTCCATTTAAAAAGGGTTTTTTTCCCTGACACCCCAAATTTTTGCATAAACATTGACGGAAAGGGGTAAGAAACTTCCCCTTTCATTGTTCATTTGGGGCGAACGTAAAAAACACAACGCGTTCTGTAAACCTAGAAAAAAAATTTTTCTTCTACCTTCTGTGTCAAGACAATTAAAGTGTAAAAGTGACAAGGAAACTTTGCTTGCTTGATGTTACGAAAAAGGGTTTTAAAAATCAGTTTTGTTATACAGATCATAAAACTTATGATCAGTTTTTTTTTTGGGCTTAATTTCCTAGGGGATTTTTTTTTTGAAAATAAAATGTTTAAGAAAATTTTCGGTTAAATGGTTTGTAAGCTCATGACCTCTTCGGAATCAACCTGTGACCCCTTTGGGTTACAAACCAAAACTTTTCCTTAAAGTAAAAATTTATCCCATTAATTCTAAATTAACTTTTTGCATTTGACCCTAATATTCCCATAAAAAGCAATAGTGTCCAAAAATAATATTTTTAAAAAATTCTAATAAAAAATATCGCAATGATTTTTATCAACAAAAAACCTATTTTTTTACAATCTATATAAACGTTTAATTAGAAACTAGGGTTGATTTTTTTTACTATAAATTGAAAAATTTACATAGAAAAATTAAAAAAAAAAAAGATTGAAACAAATTCGTTTTAGCGAAAATTAAATTTAATTGGTTTCTTAAAAAAATAAAATAAATTTTCACCCTACAGACAGATGTAACAAGTTTAAATTTTTATAGCGCTTTTTCCATTAATTAAACACTTGAAATTAAAATATTAGTTCCATTTTTGAGCTCCCCTGTATATTCATTGGATTTTTTTATTCCCAAAATGTTTTTAAAAACCCCCTAACCAGTTTTTTTATTAATATTTTTTAATGTATTTCACATTAATTTTAAAGTTTTAAAGCATTAAAAATTTTAATTCTATAAAAATTTTTAAAAAAAACAAAAATTTAACTAACTTAGTACGAAATTTTTTAAAAAATGAAAATAAAATTGATTTTGGTTTTATCTGGACTTTATTACAAATTTTATATTATAATTAATATTTTTGAAATTATATTGATTAAAAAATATTATTTTTTTAATTAATTTTTAAGAAAAAAGGAAAAATAAGACTCTTAGGAAGATGTAACCAAATTTTGGACAATATTTTTACTACCCAAACCAAAAATTTCTATACTTGACCCCAAAAACCCCGTATTTTGGGACCTTTAAAATTTCTTTTTATGTCTTGGCCCCAAGAGAAAACTTACTCTTTTTTTTGTAGAAAAAAAAATAAGAGATTCAATAATAAAAAATAATTTTTTTTTGAAATAATGGAAGCAACTCTTGGGAAAGTTTAATTTGTTATTAAAAATTTTTTTTTTTCCACCTAAAAAAAGCCTACACCGAGACATTTTAGTTAAAAAGTACTTTTAATGCACAAAAAAAAAATTTGGGGGAGAGTAGTTTTCAGCGGACTAGTAAAAACAATTAAGGGAAACCAATCGAAAGGTATTTGAAATTTACCTTTTCCCGGCTGAAAACCCAATTTACTTTTTTTGTAAGTTGCCATATTTGTCCGGCAGTTTAATAAAAATTAGTTTTTGAAATTAATGCCAATTTAATAGTACCTATAGAAGGAAATGTAAAAATGTTTTGGAGTCATTAAAAAAATTTTTCTGTTTTCGGAGAATTTCAAAAAAACTCAAAAAAATTTTTTTTAAAATTTATTAAAAAAAACTTATCTGGATTGGGGGTTAACACTGAGTTCACACAACTTTTCAGTTGAGATTATCAAGCCTTTGACAAAAATGTATTTTTTTCTACCTAAAGCAATATCCAGTGCCATGAAACCCGGGTTTAAATATTCCGATTTTTATGCCCCTTAAAAATATTTTTCGGAAATAAAAAATTTGCTTAAGGAAGAATAACCCAGGAATTACAATTATTTTAAATTGGGTAAATGGAACTCCTTTTTTTTTTTTTCCCCTTGTTTTAAATTTTAAAACCGACTATTATATTTACATTTTCCGATTTTTTTTTCTATTTATCGTCAAAAAATTTAAATTTTGTATTATTTTAAAAAAAAAAAGTTACTTATAGTTCAGTATAAGTGTTTTTATTTAAGGTTTAAATTTTCTTGTTTCAATTTTTTTAATTAACATATATTTCGTGTTTTCTTTTAATTTTTTAAGGGAAAACATTTTGGAAAAAGGTTTTCTAATAACCTTTAAAAACCAGTATATCGTTGTAGTATTATTTACTTCCCAAATAGGGAAAATTAAGACCAAAAATAACCAATACCAAATGACACATTCGAGTTTTAAAAAGGCTTTTACAGATTTTTTTAAAATTTTATTTTTATTTTTTTTATTATTTTAAAATTTTTTCATTGAATAAAAAAACTCAATTTTTATATATATTTGTTTTTGCCTTTTTAATCAGCAAATAAAAAATGGGAAAAAAAAAATTTAAGAATTGTTTTCGAGTGGTGTCGTTGAAAAAAAAAAATATTTTTTAATGTGGGAATTTTTTATTTTTAGATTAGCTTTTTTAACCAGACTTTTTAAAACAAAAGCGCTCGAATAAGGTATTGAAACGTTATGGCAGTTTAAAAATTTGAGATACAAATAAAAATTAAAAAACCCGCCGGAAAATTTTTAAAAAATAATTGAATAGGCCCAAACAATTAAAAATCGTTCTGCATAAAAGCAAAAAGGGGAAAATTTTTCAAAATCAACATTGTAACAAGAAACTTTGTTTTTTGATAATTTATTCAAATCAAGGAATTGATATTATCTTTTTGGGTTGTTTTCATCAGTGTTAACGTCAAAAAAATGCAGAAACACAACTAAAGATAGCAACTTGGTGTGACTAGTCCCTTTACAACTGACTTTCTAATGGGTCTTGATTGGATATTGTTATAAATTCATTTGTTACTTAATTTCATAGCCGGGAAAAAAATAGGTAACGTTTGTAATAGAATAATAAAATTTCACTTTTTTATTATAACAGAAAAGTTTTTCAATAAATTAAAAGAATTAATTTATAAATCACAATAATAAAAACAGGATATCACACAATATTCACTCCAACCTAACTGCACCCCGCTCAACCGAAGCATTTTGTTATACATTTCTGATTAATTCTGCTTATGACGTCAGCTCAGCATATACATACGTCCCTAGAGCTGAAAACACGAGAATACCATCTTTTTTATATTAAATGTGGTACATAATTTTTGAATTTATGCTCTCGCCTTTTTTTTAGATTATAATCCAGAGATGAAATTGTTTTTTTCTTAGTAGGAAATTTGATTACATAAATCACGTCACTTACGCAATTTGTAAATTTTCGTGACACGATGTACCGTGTATGAACTCGCCTGTCTGCACCAACCATAAACACATGCATATTACCCAATCATACATTGATCGGACCCCCAAACGCAATCTCCTGCGAGTGGATGTTATTTCCGAGACATGCAAATCCTTGTATCTACAGCATTGTGGCAAGTTGTAGTCAAACATAAACACATGCGAATTTTCCCAATCATACATTGATCGACCACAAACGCCCAAACTCCTGCGAGTGGATGTTAATTGCCGAGACATGCAAGATCCTTGTATCTTTCAGCACTTGTGGCAAGTTGTAGTCAAACTTTATTACTGCAATATGATCCTGTAAAAAAGGAAAATTATGAACATGTTCATAAATACTCATTAGTTCTTATTGTAATCAATTAGAGCTTTACATCAACTCATCTAATTTGGTCCCCGTTGATGTAAAATCGACTATATTGCAAGCTGAACATTGATTCCTCCCTCGTATCAAACGTGGCGTTTGTGTTATAAAGAGACTAAAAAAGCTGAGCATTTCGGTAACAAAACTTATGGGGTCGAATTTTCTGGCCGCCGTTATGACCAGCTGTATAAAATCACATATAAATAAGAAGGTTATATATTTGCCTATCAGTGTAAAAAATATTATAAGACACGTTTATTTTAAATTTGGCAACATATTTTTAAAAGCCATTATTATGTAACCTTAAAAAAAAGAAATAAATCTGTGCTGATAAATGAAAATGATATTTTTCCAAAATTATGGTTTATTTGTTACTTGATGTATTTTGAAAATTTGCAGAACAGGTTGGGGTGCAGTAAACTGTCATTAAGACATCTTCAAACTGTAGACGTGTACGAATTTTATATATATATATGTATAATTTCAATAAACATTGAATCGCAAAAAGTAACTTGCTCCGGCGGGAGTCGAACCCGGATCTCTCACTTGCCGGGTGAATGTGCTACCATTACACCACAGAGCGCTTACTTTTTTCCGATTCAACTATTTTGTATTTGGCCGTATCTGTCACATATGCGTTTTAAAATAAGCAAACTAACATATGATCGGAGAAAGACCAAATACCTATCAAACGACTTTTATTTACATTAAATTTTATAAATGGCAATAGTCTTATTTAATTTATATATACTAGGTGTCCTGCGTTGTTTAAGTTCTTTATACAAAAAATATTTCCTCAATGTTGATATAACACTCTTGTTTTGGCCTCAAAAACCCTTTCCATCTTCTACAAAAAAACAAGATCAGAAGTCTTTTCTTACTAAATAAATTGAATGCCAAAATACATTATCGTATGTTTGATGTTTAGAAAAAGTCATCTCTTGTATTTCTATTTACTTCTGTATAAAAAATAAGTCTTAAAAATGCAATCACTTTTAAACATTGTCCTTATAGGCTTACAATCACGACGCGACGTTCCTATACGTAAAATATACCAGGCTTTTAATGAAGATTCATGGGGTTTATTGCGTATTAACATTTTCTAGGAAGGCAATAATTCTAAATTCTCAAAAATTCTTCTTTTTTTTGTTAGATATTGGTAAGTACCCATTTTATATCCTACATATGTGTTAATTTTTGAAACAACCAGGGTGTTTATAAATTAAATTAATACGAGTATATCAATTCATTTGTTATTCTTACAGAACAATAAAGAACCGTATAATTTATTTTATAACAATTTGTATGTATATGGTATTGAGAAACACAAAAACGTTGTACTATATTTGCTGCTTGGTTTAAAATCAATAAAACCCAACCAAAAAGAGTACATAAACAAACTATGAAGTATTATTTTGAAACTTCAACGTATGCACTTGATTTTGCCACAGTGGATGTAGGTTTTTCCACCAACTGCAGTTTCTTTATTTGTCCAAAGCAATTTTTTTATTATATTGAAAAACCCTATTTTTTCTGTCTTATAATATTAAATGTAAATGTTGTGTTGATTTATTTTTACTAGTTATAGTTGATTTTTTATCCGTCTCCGTATTATTTTTTAATTTCTAAAAACAAATAATACCTCACGCAGTCAAAAAACTTCTTCAAAATATTAACTCATGTGACTATGTAAGTGAAAAACTTAAAAACTGTAAGTGATGTTTTTGGTTTCAATACATAAAACTGTAGACCTTCTTGAAAATCCCTTAAAATATAATGGCAAGCAAATTTATTAAGAAGGGTAGGAATGTGAATTTCAAATAAAATTTAATTTAATTTGTAGGTGTCGAAATCAAAATTTTACATTAGTTTTTTTGAGGGCCACATGGTTTATTTAAGATTTTATTTTTAGTTGTCCGATAATGATTTTCTGTGATTTGATTAAGATTGTTACACTATTTCAACGTTAAGGAATTTAAAATTTAAAATGTATTTACAACTAGACCCATTCGTTCAAAATTCAACATGCAGATTATATGATTATTGTGAAAAAACAATCAATTCGTTTACATTAATTAAAGAATAGTCTTAGAACTCATCACACATTCTGTAATCAAGAGGTCCTGAAGAAAAAAAACAAAGAATTAACATTTTGAAATTTTAATTAATTATATTACTTTTCAGCTGATTTTGCTCAAAAATAGTAGTATAAGAAAGAAATGAGAACGAAATTTTTACATTTTTAAGTAGCAAACTAACCGTTAGAAGCAAAACTAGACATTAATTTATGCAGCTCAAAGCAAAAACAAAATAAATGCCGAGGACCCATAACAAATTGAGATTTGGTAATGTGACTACTCAGCTGCCATCTTTCGCAAAACCTCTCAGTTACTTTATTATTATGTTATTATACTTCATTATTCTTTTCATTTAATTATTTTTCCAAACACTAAAAGATTATTAATATTACTAAACCAAGTCTTATATAATTTTTGTAATATTATTCATAGAAAAACTATAGTTTTTAGTAAAGTATTGATGTTTGCTTTGGTCGTTTCTGTTATTATCAAGCATACGGCAATACATTTAAAACAGAGTTATATTACTAAAAAATATATAACCAATCATTAATTATAAAAGACAGGAAAATGCACAATAATTTAAATTCCTTAATTGAATACGCAAACTATTCTATCTCCGATTCATAATTCCTGTATCATTTTGTAAAAATCGCAAAAATACCACAACATATTTTTAGCTAATCTTTTTAAAAATGTGACTTTTGTTTATAAATCAAACAATTAATGAATATATATTAATTCTTTCATGAACCGCTTATGCAATAGGGAGATAATACAGTTTATGATAAAATATACCGTATATATGCGACTTTTCATAATCAAACGTCCATTATCGTCATACATTTTTTAATAACCATTAGGTAGTCAGTAATTTATAAAGACTTTTGAGATATTAATGTTATTTATAGTACACCGGGAAGGATATAATACTATCATTAGTCAAACTAACTAATGGACAACAACCCTTTCGCATGACCGCTCACTGCATCTTAATGTTACCCCTCTTTTACTGTCCTATTTCTCTTAAAAATTAAAGCTCATTAAAACACGTGCTTCATTGAACGATTTATTTAATTTGTAATGCCCCTCAAAAATAATCTGTAAATTTATAACTCTTAGTTTGATTACAGTAAGTAATTCGCATAGTGCGCCTTTATTTTAAGGATATAAATAATATGATTTTCTAATTAATGATAAAATAATATAAATATATGATATTAGTATATTTTATTAGGTATTCTGTTTTAAATGTACCAAGATTTTGGAAATCATTAAGCATTTACAAATTATAATATGGGTCTAAATTTTTGAAAAAATATTTTATTTGTAAATTTTTTCCGTATATTTGTTAAGGATTACTTAATTGTTTAAATCACGAACCCATTGATAATTCCAAAATCGTAATTGGTACGTCCTTTCTCACAGTTTATTTTTAATTATATAGTAAAGTGGCAATGTTTGTTAATGGTTCAGTTTCAATAAAAAGCTTTCACTCGTACTGCTTACGGTTTAGGTATATAATATTAAGGGTATGCCACGTATAAAAATTATTACTAATGAGTGGTAAAAAGGAGTACAACTCATGCTTCTCCTTAATACTAGTTAATACTAGTTATAGTTATACGTTACTTGTTGAAAGTATGCGAATCAAGTAAAAAATAAATGAAGAAAATCGAGGATTATTCCCTTAGTATATAATATAAAATTCTACTTGAATTCTTCTTCCTATAAAATCCTTATCAATATGCTCGCCTTTTTGTACTGTTAAGTATAATCAATATAGCGGTAGCTGTATAAGAAACGTTGAATAATAAATATGATATATATCATTCAGGAAGCTCGAAAAAACGTATGATTTTGTTAGTTTATAATAATAAAATTTACATATTATTAAACAAATCAGTCGCATAATAACATTTATTACGATACTAGAGTATTGTTCAATATAGTCCTCAACGTCTCCATTACACAATTAATGCAATATTAGTATATAATGAAATGTTTAACATAACATCTAATAAGTAATGGATATTATCAGAAGTGTTCTAAAATTCGTAATTAAGCATTTAATTTCTAAGGAAAACTCAAAAAAATGTTTGACAGATAAATTAAATAATATTGTTTAGTTTACAAATACACTGATATGTATGATCAACATCAGTACCTGTATTACCATGAAGGGCAAAAACTAATCTCGAGGTGGATGTTAAACGCCAGAATGACACCTGAGTGTGACCTGTACACATCTGGGCAAGACAATGTCTATAGTAGAGATTACCTTATACTGCTCTCATCACTTCTGACAATGAAACCTCCCGGTTTTACTACTCCTGGGACATTTTCAGTACAAAAATAGGTCCCTGGCTTTTTTAAAAAGGTAAATAAGCTGTAACTTTCTGAACAATTAAAAAAATACTACGTAACTGGAAGTATAAGATTGTATTGTGAATGGCTGTTAGTAATGGAGTGTATGCCGTGCACGATGTAGCTTATTGATAACTGCAATGATTTCCACACGAAAAGATAGATTTTTTGAAACTATTTTTATACATTCAATACATTTACAATGGATTTATTTAATGGTTTTAATAAAGCTAGAAAAAACTTGTTGTGTAAATTGGGGAAATATTTAAATAACTCTTTTTGGAAATTGATTTATATTTTATGATAAATTTACAGTGACGTTTTTATCAGCTATTCCAAGTTGCAGATACAAAAAACAAGAAATATATCAGAAAGAAAACTATAACAAGGGTCTTTAAAAGCAGGGGCAAAGCATTATATATTTCCGGTCCAAAGTAGCTAAAACTTTTCTTGCCAATTTCTAGGCGGAACCTAGGCAAATGAAGTAGCTGTCCTGCCGAGTACTGCGAGAATTTATTTCATACCTGAAAATAAGTTTTTTCCTGAGATATTAGGTTTGCCAGTCTGAAGAACCCTGTGGATTGTTGGGCAGTCTGTAAGTCACAGCAATTTCCAATTGATAGTACCTTAGAGCTTAATATAAATTCACTGATGTGATAAAATTTCTTGAGATTATAAACAAATCTCAGAGCTCTGTTTTGCAATCTAGTAAGAACCGTGACGTACTCCTGAGACAAACAACGAGCAAAAGATGGAAGAGCGTAATATATAGTGGGAAAAATTATTGAGCGGACAATTTCTAGTTTAGAAGACACAGGCAGTACTTTCACACATCTATAAAGGGTTTTCAGTTTGGGTCACAACGCTGCTACATATGGATTTTACATGGTTCGCAAAATCAATATTGGAATCCAAAGTAACTCCAAGATTTTTAGAGAACTGTTCATAACTAAAGGTTTGCCATCCAAAGTGACTAACTGACTAATGCAACCATGTGGTTGACAGTTCAGAGATGATCCCACCTGCAAAACAGCACATTTGTCCGAGATAAGCAGAAACCCATGATCATCCGACCACGACTTTACCCTATCCAAATCTGAATTAATCTTCCCTACAGCCTCTGCTCTCTCCAAAGGATTGTAAGACAATAATAGCTGTGAGTCATCTGCATAACAATGAAGAGAGCAGAACTCCAGCTGGTCTTTCAAGTCTGCAGAATACACAAGAAAGAGTATTGGCCCCAGGCAACTACCTTGCGGGACACCAACAAAACGGGGCAACGCTGGAGACAGCCGACCATCAACTTTTGTTCGCTGGGTTCTCCCCAATAAATACGATGAGAACCATCGGACTGAATTTTCGTCAAAATGGTAGAACTTAAGCTTAGCTAATAACAAATCGAAATTAACCGAATCGAAATCTTGCGAAAAGTCTAATCCCGTAATCAAGCTCTGAAAACCCCTATCCCTAGCAGAAAGCAGGTCATCAGTGACATTGAGAAGAGCGGAGCAGGTGCTAAAACCCTGTCTAAAAACCTGATTGTGCTTCAGGCTATTAAATCCTCAGATTCCAAGTAGCTGACCATCTGCTCTGACACAACCCTCTCCAGTATTTTAGAGACGACCGGGAGGATCGATATTGGTCGAAACTGAGAAATCGAAGTAGGATTGTTAGTTTTCGGAAGAGGGATCACTACACTCTCCTTCCAGCAGGAAGGAAGATTCCCAGTATTTAGAGACACATTGATTAGATGGGTGATTGCTCCAATACAAAAAGGGCTTAAGCCTCTGACCATAGCGATGGATATTCCGTCCACGCCAAAAGCAGTACTTAAAATGGTGTTCATAAGCTCCCTCACCTTTTGCTTAGACACGCGCATAAAGGTGAAAGGGGAATTTACACCTGCACACATATTTTGGCTAAAGAAACTCTGTTTATCCATGCTTATGTTTCGTCCACCAACCCATGGTTGAAAAATAGTCATTCAGCTCTTTAGGTGAAAATTGATGAGGTTTTTCTTCATTTGCATTCAGAATTCCACCAGCCCGCAACGTAGCCCAAAACTTCTTTGTGTTTTTATGTTTAAATTATCGGCGAAATACTTCTTTTTCGCCAATCTTACAGCCACATTGAGTGCGTTACGAGCCTTACAGTATTCGAGTCTCGATTCTTGGGTTTTTAGGGAAAGATAGACATTTTTACACCTATTCTTCTTTTGTGTAAGGTCAATCAGATTGGAGTCCCTCCAAGGAGCTTTTTTCCTGGTTATTCTCTTTCGCACCATAGGGCACACACGTCAAAGATTTGAATAATATTTGAAGTTAAATTATTAGTGATGTCATCTACGTCTTCCAGGGTTATTATGTCTTCCCAACAAAAACTAGAGGCAATCTCAATAAACTTCTCATAATCAAAATCTCTAAAATTGCGATATGATATGAACTTCGCCTTGGATTTCGGTTTCTCACATAACACGTCACAGTATATCAGCTTGTGGTCGGTGATACGTTTACCATTGTGCTCCAAGATATTGGAGGTGTCGACTATTCCTACATCTGGATTAAAATTTCTTATCTACAATTATAACGTCAATAAGAGACGATGTACTCTCAGTGATGCGAGTGGTTCCCTAACTATTTGGACGAGACCCAAAGATTAAATCATTTTCTCGAGATATTTCACATCCGCTCTTCTCCTGTCCAGAAATTCACATTCAAGTCACCCAACAAAATCACTGAATCTACCTCGGGTGACATGTCAATAAACAAAGCATGAATCAAAGAACTTATGCAAGAATATGGCGCAGCTGGTGGTCTATATGCAATACAGACACATAGCTTCTGACCCTTCAGACAAACCAAGCCACATATATATTCAATGCCAGTATTCACGTTGAGAAATCTAACAGGAGTAAACTTAATAATGCACCTTACATACAGAACTACACCTCCTCCACGACCCATCAGAGACGGCCTATCGCAACGATGAAGTGTGTAGCCCGGCACATCGAACACATACGAGGGAACACCAGCGGATAGCCATGACTCAGAGACCCCCAACAAATCAAATTGAAAATCATCAACAACCGAACACAACTCTGCAAAACCTGTGTTAAGCGATCTAAAATTTACATACGCTACTCTACAACAAGTGGCAGTCGTTCGATCTCGTTTTCCCGACTGGATTATACTCACCGGAGCACAATCATTAACAGGAGATACCTGAGGACTGGGACAGATGACATCTGGAGCAATCTCACTTCCACACCGGGCGTGACAGGCCTCATAGACTATTTTCAGTGACTGAAAAATCAACTCCCCCATACGATTATTCCCGTTTCGATTGAGGTGTCTCCCGTCACGTGAAAGATGATAGTTTCGGATAACATCGCTGTTGTTGAGAAACTCAACATTGAAGTTATTACACATGAACATTAACTGTTCATTTAAGTGGAAAAGTGCTTGCTTTTTGATATCCCTCCTTGTAATAATACTATTTAAAATAACAGTAGCATCGGGAAACAAGTTCGTTTGGCAGTACTCAACAGGTCCGCGAATGCGTGGAGCACCGCTCTCTTGCCATAGCCCCATTGTAGCCAGGGCCACCGTTGTATCCGCGAACTAGGTTATTAGTTTCCAACAAAAATGTATATTATCTCAGGTTGTGCTGATTTATACTTACTGATCTTATCTCTGATGTGAGATATTCTAGCCCCTGGATTTATATCCACAATAGCCCCTCTCTCTTCAAATTTTACCCAGAATAACGCAAAAGAGAATCACCGATCAGCAAAACATTGGGCATGGTCTTTTTTCCTGATATGTTAAATTTAATTCCTCTCTAGCACTGACTTTGCCACTAGAAACCTTTTCTCTTACAAAAGCCAAGGAAACATTTCCACGAGCAAAGGCTTCTTTACCTCCTTTAAAATTACTATTCTTAGTTAACTTAACTGACAATTTAGGTTTGTTTACTGACTTCTGATACCATTTCCCTGATGCATTGCATACTGTTGTGTAATTTACACTATTATCCCCCTCAGCAAGGGACTCAAAACGATTTATACATTTTCACAGTGGCACCATCTGTCAAAGAATTTACAGTTTTATTAACCTTAAAACTACGTTGTTTTTTTATTGAATTTTACAGTTTTCCATTCATTAGAAACATCCCTCGGTCTGACTAAATCTAAATTGGTATCAGAATTAGAGGCCATCTTAATGGCAACAGTTGCAACAGTGGCTGCCAAATCAATCGGATCTCCTACAGTTGTGTCTGTCACAGTCAAGACACACTTGTCTACAGACACAGTGCTTTGATTCCCGTCCTTAAACAGTGAATACCAATCACAAAAAGTAAGACCATTTTTATGAATATTGCAAAAACCCTCTTTTATAAATTTAGCATTAACCAGCACACTTAGACCACATTCGAGCTGTTATTTTGTTGAGCACAACTCAACTCACAGAGCCTTCCTTCGTGAATCCAAGTTACTAGTTACT
>NW_025785164.1:0-12468 GCF_021130785.1 Homalodisca vitripennis | reverse complement strand
GCCAAAAAAAAACTCCTCGTCAAATGAAAATATTTTTTCTGTATATAGTAAAAAGGCCCTCTATGTTTCCCGGGCCCCTCCCCGTGGGGGGGACTGGTACTTTCATGCTTGCATTTAAAGCTTGACAAACTAACGGGCAAACGAAAATTTTTCAAAAAAAACATTATTACAAAAAAAATTTGACACAAGTACATACACAACTAAATTGCAAAATAAAAACCAAACATTGAAGTTTAAACATTAACCAACGATTTATGTAATTTTGTTAAAAATATATGGTCCCCCCAGGGTTTTGGCCGGGCCCCCCCCCTTGGCGAGACGGGGATCCCCCCCTTTCTTGCTTTTTAAAAGCATGACAAACTAAGGGGCAAACAACATTTTAAAATAAAAAAACATTATTACCCAAAAATTTTTAAAACACAAGTTTTAATACACAAACAAAATTTTGCAAAAAATGTACACACTTTTGAAATAAAAAATTAAAACCAACGATTGTTTAAATTGTATTAATAATATTTTGGCTCCAGGGTTTCCCCAGCCCCCCCCCGGGGGCAGACTGGATACGTCATGCTTGCATTTAAAGCATTAAAAAAAACTAACGGGCAAAAAACCCTTTTTTCCAAAAAAAATTACATTATTCCCCAATAACTTTACACAAGTAAATACACAACTAAATTTTCAAAGAGGGCACCCGAAAATTTAAGATCAACATTAACCAACGTTTGGGATGAAATTTTTTTTTAATATTATAAAATGGTCTCCTTTTTTGGGGCCGGCCTCCCCGGGGGGGCGAGACTGAAAAACGTAAAGCTTGCATTTAAAGGCATTGAAAAAAAAAAGGGGGCAAACAACAGTTTTAAACCCAACAAAAAAGTTATTACCAAATAAAATTTGACACATTTTATATACCCCAACCAAATAGGGAAAATTTTCCCCCACACGAAAATCAGAAAATTTAACATTGACTGTAATTTTGCTGTAATAGCTGTAATTTTGTTAATAAATAGGGTTTTTCCCCAATTTTGAGCTTTGGGACAAACTAAGGGGGCAAAGAACATTTTAATTAAAATTAAAAAGTTACAAAGAAACCCAAAATTTGACACAAACATAGTACGCTCAATCCCCCCAGCTTGCACCCGGGTAGGGCGTAAACAATTTTAAATTAACGGTTTGACCGCAAAGGGGACCCGAAATCTCAATTTTCACAAAAAATTTAAAAGAATTTGGGAAACGTAATGGCGTTTTACGGGGCCTCCCCCAGGGGAGATACACCCAATATTTTTACTTGGGGAATTTTAAAATTGTATACCACATTTTTTACACAAAAAATATTGTTTTGAAAATGTTTTTTTCCCACAAAAAGGGACACAGTTGGGAAAACGAAAAATTTTAAAAACCCCAAGTCCAAATTTAAAAAACCAACAACCAACCCCTTTCCTGTCCCCCAAATTTTCCGCTTTTCCCCGAATTTGAAAAGCGTACATAAAGGGGCCCCCTGGGGGGGTAGCCCCCAGAAAAACCCAAAGGGGGGATCCTAAAATTATATACACCCGGGGAAAAATGGGGTTAACTCACCACTCACTCACTGACAAAAAAACATACTAATTCAAAACATAGTTCTAAAAGGGTGCTGGAAAACGTAAAATTTTTTTGCACGCACGTCCCCTTTTTATCTTCCCAAACCCCCCGGGAAAAGTCTAAAACCGGGTTTTTTTATTTTTTAAAAACCCCTCAAAAAAAATTCCCCGAACGGACCCCCTTTTTTTGGCCCTTGCAGGCTTTCCTTTAAACCCCCGATAGTGGGTTTAACCCCTTGGAGTTTTGCTTCGATCTGACGAAAAAAATTTATAACCCCGGAATGAAGTGAACTACAAAAAAGGTTTAGTGACTTTTTTGGGTCTAACCCATCGGTTTCCCGGGCCCCAAAACGCGATTTTTCATTAAAATATTTTTGGAAATTTTTTCCCCCCAAAAATTTACCTTTTTTGGGGTCGAAAGCGGCTAAAAGGTTTTGGGCGGGACTCAAAACAAAATTTTTAAATTTGGGTTTAGTAAATGGCGTGGGTCTACAAAAAAAGGTTCAGTTAAAAATTTTAAAACCCATTTACAACGGTTTGGGGCCGGGAAAAACGCGTTTTAAAAAAATATTGATTTTCTAAGGTTTTTTTCGTGAATTTTGTTTTCCCCGGGCTTTAAATTTCAGGCAAAATTCTAAATTTTGCACAAAAAAAATATTTGATTTTAAAAACTAATTAAAGCATCTACAAAAAAGGCAAATAAAAACCCTTTTTCTTAAATTTCCCTTGGGTTCGGCTAAAAAAATGTAAAATATTTTTTTAAATTTTTATTTAAGAATTTTTTTTTTTCTAAAAGGGCGATGGGGGCCAAACAAATAGTTCAAACTTAAATGTAAAAATGTTTATGACTTTCAAATTATGGGGGTCTACAAAAAAGGTTTATGAAACCCTTTTTTTTTGTAAAGTTCCCTCAATAAGCCCGGAAAAAAAAGCTATAAAATAACAAAAAAATTTGTCGTGGATTGGGGAATTTTTTTTTGGGGTTTTTTTAAAACCAATATTGACTAATATTTTTTTGGGAATTTGTTCCAGATTCAGTTTGCACTTGCTTTGCTAGGTTTTAAAAGTGAAAAAAAACACCAAAATTAAAAATTTTGGGTTTAGCGTTGGAAAGCGTCCCCTTTGTAATGGGGGCAGAGTGAATTTGTATTTTGTTTACAAGAAAACAACCCCTCTAAAATAAGTCCCCAAATGTGCATTTTTAACCCCCCTTTTAACCCCCCAAAACCCCCCCCCCCCCCCCCGGGGGTTTCCCGGTATACCAGATAACCCCTGAGTACTTTAAATCCCCTGTGTGTTAACCCCCCCGGTAACAAAACCCCCCCCCGGGTTTTCCCTATATGACCAGATAAGCCCTAGTACATTAAACCTCCTGAATTTTAACCCCCCCATAACATTAAACCCCCCCCGGGGAATTTTCCCTGGCGGGCCTCTTTCCCGAATTTTACCAATCCCCAAATCGCTCTTTTCCCCACCATGCAGGCATTTATTTCCAAGCTTTTGGTTACCGACTAAACCATAGGTCGTAGATCAAATCTGAGGGCACAATCGAAAGAAAAAATTTTAAAATTTCCAAACGAGAAAGGTCCAGTCACTTTTTTCTCGTATCTCTAAGGGTTTAAAAAGCATAAAATGTCATTAAAGTAAAAAAATTTGGATTAATAAATAAAATTTCAATAAATTAGGCCTAATTTAAACACCCAGCCGTAGTATAATTCTCAGATATTACCCGTCACTGAATTCCGCTTATCCCCGAAATTGGCCAATACCCAAAGGGGGGCCTGGGGGCGTAGCCCCCAGCGGAGCCGAAGGCGAGTCTAATATACTATACAGCCGCATGTGAAACTGACTGACTGACTCACTGATATATAGATACAAATTCTAACATAGTTCTAGAAGTGCTGGAAACTTGAAATTTGGCATCCCAGGAAACCTTTTGCAATATGACCCGGAGGAAAAGTCTGAAAACGGGACATTTTTACTTTTAAACCCCTCAAAAAAATTATTAAAAAAATGCGCATTTTTTTACCCTTGCAGGCCTTTTTTGTAAGCCTGATAGCGGGCGAACCGTTGAAGCTAGCTCGGACTGACGAAAAATTCATAGTCAGGAATGAATGAACTACAAAAAGGTCCAATGACTTTTTGCTCTATCTTCCATGGTTAAGTGACAAAACGCTTGAATATTTGACTTTTCCAGAGATTTTTTCGATAAAAATAATGTTTCGAGCCCAATAGCGGCCGAACTGTTGGTCGTTAGCTCAAATCTGATTGCCCCCAATCAAATTAGAAAATTGCGCGATCTACAGAAAAGGTCTAGTGACGTTTTTGCCTTATCTCCATTGGTTTAGCCGAAAAACGTGATTATGTGCAATTTTTTTGTAACTTTTACGTGAAAATTTTGTTTTTGGAGTCGATGGGCGGCGAAACCATTAGTCGGAGGTCAAAATAAAACAAACGTTACATTTAGAAAAAAGTGATCTACAAAAAAGGTTAAATAATTTTTTACTCTATCTCCATTGGTTTGGCCGCAAAATGTGATTAAGTGAAAATATTTGGAAATTTTTCGCCTAAAAATGTACCTTCCGGAGCTCGATAGCGGCTAAACTGTGGTCGTAGCTCAAAACAAATTTTCTAAAGATTTGAAAACTGCGCGATCTACAAAAAAGGTTAAATGACATTTTGCCCTATCCCCAATGGTTTGGGGCCGCATTAACGCGTTTTAAAGTATCGATTTTTCGAGTTTTACGTGAGATATTGTTTTCTGGGCTCCATTGCAGACAAAACCTTAGGTTTAGGGCAAATTAAAAATTTGATTTTAATACAAATAATACGATCTACAAAAAAGGCCCAGTGACGTTTTACTCTATCTCTCATGCTTTAGCCGTAAAACGTGATTATGTTTTAAAATTTTACTTAAAAACTTAACTTCCGGGCTCGATATTGGCCCCAACCGTTAGCCCTAGCTTAAATGTAAAATTTTTTGTAACTAGCTATTCATAGGATCTAAAAAAAGGTTCAGCAGCTTTCTATCGTTTATCTTTCCGTAAGCCTGATAAATGCTCTAAATGACAAATTCTTCGTCGTTACTTTTAGGTGTTTTAAATTTTTCAACTTTAATTAGTGCGCTTCATGCTGGTTCCAGCTTGACCTTGTATTATTACGTTAACGAGTGACTAAAAACCCCCCTCCACGTCGGGAGTTGGCTGAGCGTTAGTGAAGTTTCAATAGTAGATAGGGACAGAGTGTTTTTTATTATGTTCAAAGATACAACACCCTCTAAAATAGGCCCACGTGTGTCATTAACCCCTTGTAACATTAACCCCCCACCCCGGGAATTTATTCCATATAACCAGAAAATATCCTGACTAACTTTAAACCCCCTGATGTCTTAACCCCCTTTAACATTAATGCTCCCCCCCCCCCGGAATTTCCTGGCATGACAAGATAAACATCAGAGCAAATTAAACCCCCTAAACAACTTAAAAAAAAAATGAAATCAGGGTTGGGTTTTTGTTATATTTACACTAAACAATTCACCATAGCCCACCTGTGCCAGTCCCTTTCGACACCAGCTCCGTACTGGCTAAACCAGACGTCGTAGCTAAAATCCGAGCCAGAATCGAAAGATAAAATTAAATTTCCGACAAGAAAGGTCCTAGTCACTTTTTCTCGTATCTTCTAACGGTTAAGAGCCACAAAAGGCCTTTGAAAGCTCAAAACCTTTAATAATTCTGAAAAATTCGATAAAATGGGTCAACTTTTAACTCCCAAATCCCTAGTCTTAAGCTCGGACATAACCTTTCCCCGAATACCGCTTATCCCCGGAAATTTAAGGCACTTACTTTTGGGGGCCTGGGGGCGTAGCCCCCAGCGAGCCGAAGGCGAGTCTAATATATATACAACCGCATGTGGTAACTGACTGACTGACTCACTCACTCACGTATACTAATTCTAACCTACTTCCAGATGATTAAGAGACTTGAAATTTGGTACACAGATAGCTTTTCCACGTGTAACCACCAGGAAAATCCGAAAAGTGAGAAATTTTCATTTTCATCAACTAAGACAACCCCTCAAAAAAAATTCCCAAAAAAATCGCGCATTCTCTCACCCCTGCAGGCATTTTTTGTAAGCCCGATTCGGGCGAACCGTTGGAGCTAGCTCGGATCTGAACGAAAATTCATGGTCAGGAATGAGTGAACTACAAAAAGGTCTAATGAATGTTTTGCTCGATCCTTTCCATGTTAAGCGACAAAACGCGCGAACATTTTGAAATTCCAGAGATTTTTTTTCGATAAAAAGAAAGTTTTCAAGCCCGATAGCGGGCCGAACCTTTGTCGTAGCTCAAATCTGATTGAACCATCAAAATTAGCAAATTGCGCGATCTACAGAAAAGGTCCAGTAATCTTTTGCCCTATCTCGATTGGTTTTGGCCCGAAAAACGTGATTATGTACCAATTTTGTTGTAACTTTTACGCGAAACTTTTGTTTTTTGGGGTCGATAGCGGCGAAACCATTGGTCGGCAGGTCAAAAGAAACGAACGTTTTATTTTAGGCAATAAGATGACCTACAAAAAAAGGTCCGAGTACTTTTTACTATATTTCCTAGTTTGACCGCAAAACGCGATTAAGTGAAAATATTGGACATTTTCGCCAAAAATTTACATCCGGCTTGATAGCGGCTAAACGGTTGGTCGTAGCTCAAAACAAATTTTCAACAGGATTTAGCAAATAATGTGATCTACAAAAAAGGCTCAGTAACATTTTGTTTGCCCTATCCTCAACGGTTTGGGTGGATAACGCGTTTTAAAATATGATTTTTTAAGTTTTACGTGATATTTTTTAAACTGCCCAGTGCAGTCTTTTGTCCTAAGCTCTGTACTGCCTAAATTATAGGTCGTAGCGTAAATCTGATGGCATAATCGAAAGAGAAAATTAAGATTTTCGACAAGAAATGTCATCACTTTTTGTACATATCTGTAACGGTTTATCCTAATATACTATACAGCCGCCTGTGGTAACTGACTGACTGACATTATAGAGACAAATTCTAACCTAGTTCTAGAAGTGCTGGAGAACTTGAAATTGGCACGCAGTACCGTTCACAATATGACCCGGAGGAAAAGTCTGAAAACTGGGAATTTTTACTTTTAAACCCTCAAAAAAAATTCCTCAAAAATCGCGCATTCTTCCCCCTGCAGCGCATTCTTGTATGCCTGATAGCGGGTGAACCGTTGGAGCTTAGCTTCGCTCTGACGAAAAATCGTTATCAGAATGAAGTGAACTACAAGAAAGTCCTGTGACTTTTTGTCCTATCCTCTTGTGGTGAAGCCACAAAACACGGAAATGTTTGACATTCCAGAGAATTTTTCGCTTAAAATAAAGTTTCACCCGATAGCGGCCGAATGTGAGGTCGTAGCTCAAATATGATTGACCCATCAAAATACAAATTGGCGTTATCTACAGAAAAAGGCCAGTGAACGTCTTTGCCCTATTCTCCATTGGTTTGGCCGAAAAACGGATTTATGTGCAAATTTTTTGTAACTTTTACGTGAAACTTTTGGTTTTTTTTGGGGTCGATAAGCGCGAAACAAATGGTCGGAGGTCTAAATAAAACTAAGGTTAGATTTTAGGAAATAATATGATCTACAAAAAAGGTTCAGTAACTTTTTACTATATCTCCATTAGTTTGAACCCCCAAAACCGCGATTAAGAAAATTTTTGAAATTTTGCTACAAATTTTACATTCCGGTTGATACGGCTAAAGGGTTTGGGTTTGTAGCTCAATCAATTTTTCATGGGATTTAAAAAATTTCACGTGATCAACAAAAAACTTTCAGTAACATTTTGCCTAATCCTCAACGGTTTGGCCGCAAAACCTTTTAAAGTTTTGATTTTTTGAGTATTACGTGAGATTTTGTTTTCTGGGCTCTTTTTCAGAAAAACTTAGTTCTAGCCCAGATAAAAATTTATTTAATCAAAATAATGCGATCTACACAAAAGTTTCATGACCTTTACTCAAATCTTCCATGATTTAGCCGTTAAAACTAATTATATGAAAATTTCATTAAAAAACTTACTTTTCGTGCTCGATAGGGGGCCGAACTGTTGGCTAGTTAAAGGGAAAAATTTTTTAAGTAGTATTATAGGATCTAAAAAAAAGGCCAGAACTTTCTGTCTTTATTTTTCCCGTAAGCCTGATAAATGCTATAAATGGCTAATTCTTTGTCGTCAATTTTAGGGGTTTTAAATTTTGCAACTATAATTAGTCGATTCATGCTGGTTCCAGATTGGGTTGTATTACTCCCTTTTAAAGAGGACTATAAACCCCCCCTCCCCATCGGGAGTTGGGTGGGGCGTTAGTGAAGCTTAAAAATTTGATAGGGACAGAGTGTTTTTAAAATGAAATTGTGATTCCTTATCAACACTGTATGGAATGAAAATTTCCGAAATAATAAAAACCCTATATCAACGTTTTATTTGTAAAAATTTACGTAAAACATATCCTCGTGCACAGACACACATTTTCCAGAAAAGTACCAAGCGTTCTTATAACCCCATAAAAATTAACCCCCTCCCGGGGAATTTCCTGTTGATGAAATCTGATTAAACAAACCCCCTGATCAACTTAATAATCTAAAAAAGGCAGTTTTTAATTTATTTACACAAATCTGTTTACACAAAAGCTAAACCCGGGGCAGACTTTTATCCCAAGCGTTGTACCGACTAAACCAAGGTCGTAGTAAATTGAGGCCAATCCAAAAAAAATTAAATTTCCGACAAGAAAGGTCCAGTCACTTTTTGTCGTACTCTAACGGTTAAGCCGTAAAATGCTCTTTAAATCAAAACTTTGGTTTAAAAAATTATAAAAACGACTGACTATATTACGTCTCTGAGCACATCGTGAATTGGCTGAGCGTAGCGAAGGTTACATTAAAACACCCCTGGGAATTTCCTTGTAGACCATTAATCTCCGAGTAAATTAAAAACCCCCTGAGTGTTAACCCCCGGTAACATTACCCCCCCCCCTAGGGAATTCCTGGTATGACCTCATGTCCGAATTCTAACAATCACCCAAAACTCTTAACCCCCCTTTGGGGAAATTCCGGTTAACCAGATAACCCCTTAGGTCTTAACCCCGGTAACATTAAACCCCCCAGGGAATTTCCTGGCATGACCTCATGTCCGAATTTTACCAACACCAAAAATCTTAACCCCCCCCCCTGGGAAGTTCCTGGTAAAGACCAACAAAACCCCCCTTGGTGTTTTTATCCCCCGGAAAAACGTTAACCCCCCCTAGGGAATTTCCTGGCATGACCTCATGTCCGAATTTTACCAATAACCAAAACCCTCTTAACCCCCCAGGGAAGTTTCTTAAACTGACCAGACTAAACCCTTGACGTCTATCCCAGGCAAAGTTAAACCCCCCCTTTTCTCCTGGGAAAAAATCCTGGAAAAATGACAAAAAATAAATGCCCAATTTACCAATCCACCCAACCATCAAATCCTTATCCCCGAAATTAAGGCACCACATGGGGGCCTGGGGGCGTAGCCCCCAGCGAGCCGAAGGCGAGTCCTATTTTATATACAGCCGCATGTGAAACTCACTCACTCACTGACACAGATAAAAAAAAAATTCTAACATACTTCTAGAAGTGCTAGAAACTTGAAATTTGGTCACGCGGGTACCTTTTCACTAACCCCGAGGAAAAGTCTGAAAACCGGATTTTTTTTACTCTAAACCCCTAAAAAAAATTCCCGAAAAATCGCGCATTCTTTACCCCTGCAGGCATTCTTGTAAGCCCTAAGCGGGCGAACCGTTGAGCTAGCTCGGATCTGACGAAAAATTCATGGTCAGAATAAAATAACTAAAAAAAAGGCCCAATGACTTTTTCTCTATCTTCCCATGGTTAAGCGACAAAACGCTCGAACTTTGAATTCCAGAGATTTTTCGTTAAAAAAAATTTTCAGCCCGAAAGCGGCCGAACGTGGTTTTGTATAAAATCAAAAGGGAAAAAATAAATGACTACAAAAAAGGGTAGTGACTTTTTTTCTATCCCCCATTGTTTGCCGCAAAACGCGATTAATAAAATATTTTGAAAAATTTTTCCCCCCAAAAAATTACCTTTCGGCTCGATAGCGGCTAAAAAAGGTTGGCGTAGCTCAAAACAAATTTTCAAAGGGATTTTTGTAAATGCGTGACTACAAAAAAAATCGTAACTTTTGCCCCACCCCCCGGTTTGGGGCCCCATTACGCGTTTTTTAAAAATACGATTTTTAAGTTTTAAAAAAGATTTTTTTTCGTCTTATTTCGGGGAAAATTTATTAGGCCAGAATAAAAATTTTATTTTAATACAAATTAAGCGATTACAAAAAAGGTCCAGTGACTTTTACTCTATCTTTCCCTGGTTTAGCCGAAAACGTGATTATGTCGAAATTTCACTTTTAAAAAATTACTTTTGGGTCGATATGGGCCCAACCGTTGGCCGTAGCTAAATGTAAAACTTTTTATAATTTGCTATTATAAATCACAAAAAAAGGTCCAGTAGCTTTTTTCGTTTATCTTTCCGAAGCCCGGTTAATGCTCTAAAAAGGAAATTCTTTGTCGTAATTTTAGGGGTTTAAATCTTGCAAAATATAATTAGTGCGATTTGTGGTTCAGATGACCCTTGTATTACTACGTTAACGAGTGACTAAAACCCCCCTCCACGTCGGGAGTTGGTGAGCGTTAGTGAAGCTTCAATAGTAGATAGGGACAGAGTGTTTTTATTATGTTCACAGACACAACACCCTCTAAAAATAGGCCAACGTGTGTCATTAACCCCCGGTAACATTAACCCCCCCCCGGATTTCCTGGTATGACCAGATAACCTCCTGATACATTAAACCCCTGATGTGTTAACCCCCGGTAACATTAAACCCCCCCGGGAATTTCACGCTTGACTAGATATTCCTGTAATTAAACCCCCTGTTAACTTAAAATACTGCTTAAGGTCGTTTTAATTATGTTTAACTAAACAATTCCTAGCTGACACATGCAAACTTTTCTCCCAACTCATCCTTAACGCTAAACCCAAGGTCGACATAATCTGCGACGGAATCGCAAGATAAAATTAAATTTCGACAAAAGGTCCAGTCACTTTTTCACTATCTCTAACGGTTAACCGCAAAACCCTCAAGAGTCAAAGTTTGGTAAATCCGGAAAATTAACTATGTATACATACCGCCTCTGACTTTGGTTAAACCAAGTCTATCTTGTCTCAAATTTCACGAACACAATAACTTAACATCTTTACCACACAATTGATTAATATTATACCCATCACATCTTTTGTGCTGAACGTTAGCGAAGCATTACAACGTAAAAATTCTCGAGACGGATACATAAAATTTAAAAGGAAAACTTCTACAGTCCTGAATTAACCAATCACCGAACTACGCTTATCCCCGAATTTAGCCAACACCCAAATGGGGGCCTGGGGGCGTAGCCCCAGCGAGCCGAAGGCGAGTCCTATATATATACACCGCATGTGTAACTGACTGCACTACTGACGATATAACATACAATTCTAACATATTCAGAAGTGCTGGAAACTTGAAATTTGTGCACAGTACCTTTCCACGTTTAACCCCGGGAAAAGTCTGAAAACCGGATTTTTTACTTTTGAACCCCTCAAAAAAATTTTCCCAAAAAATCCCCCATTTTCACCCAAAACATTTTTTGAACCCGATGGGGGCAAACCGTTACTTCCATCTACTTCATTCAAAAAGTAACTAAAAAAAAGGGTCTAATGACTTTTTGCTCATCTTCCAGGTTAACGACAAACGCTCAAACATTTGAAATTCCAGAATTTTTTCTAAAAATAATTTTTTCAACCCGATACCCCGAACCGTTGGCTACTAAAAAATCGATTGACCCTCAATTAAAAATTTGGCGATCTACAGAAAATCCATAATTTTTTCCCTACTCTTTGGGTTTTGGCCAAAAAAAACATTAGTAAATTTTTTGTAACTTTTACCAAAACTTTTTTTTGGGGGCGATAGGGGCAAAAACCTTTGGGCATCAAAAAAAGGGACAAAACGTTTTTTTTGGGAAATAAATCCCCTTCAAAAAAGGTCCATACTTTTTACAAATTTTTCCCCTTTATTTTTACCGAAAAAACGCATTAATGAAAATTTTTAAATTTTTCCCCAAAAATTTTTTCTTTCCCGGGGTTTGAAGCGGCTAAAGGGTTTCGAACTCAAAAAAAATTTTTAAAAGGGGTTTTAGAAATCACTGATTTTACAAAAAGGGTTTCATTTTTGTCTGGGTTGGCTAAAGGGTTTAGCAAAACGTCAATATAATAGGGACAGAGGAAAAAATTTATTATTTTCCCAAAAGACACAATCCCCCAAAAAAAAGGGCCCAATTTCTTAACCCCCGGTAATTTAACCCCCCCCCCGGGGATTTCCTGGTATCCCTTTGAAAACCCCTTACTTTCAACCCCCTGAGGGGGAAACCCCCCCTTAACTTTAAAACCCCCCCCCCGGGAATTTCCTGCCATGACCCTTCCAAATTTTAAAAAATCCCCAAAATCTTTTAAACCCCCCCCCCCCGGGGAAAAATCCGGGGTATGACCAAAAACCCCCCCTAGACTTTTTCCCCCAAGGGAACCCCCCCCTTTGGGAATTTGTTCATATGACCAACAATTTCCTAAAAAAAATTTTAAAACCCCCCTCTTTCTTAACCCCCCTTAACAAAATCACCCCCCGGGGAATTTCTCCCTTACTAGAAGCCCTCCTGGTGAAAATTAAACCCCCTGTTCGATTTAAAAATACTGCCTTGAGGGGGTTTTTTATTATGTTTATACTAAACAATTCAAGATAGCGACCCTGCAGACTTTTCTCCCGA
>NW_025785163.1:0-42060 GCF_021130785.1 Homalodisca vitripennis | reverse complement strand
ACTAAACCTCAAGCACAACTAGTAATTATTCAGGCCTTGGATGTTTGATAACCGGCTTTATTTAATATGCAGTTCCAAGAAAGCGTCCGTTTGTATTTATGCATAATTCACATTATACCATAACCTAGAAATATACCTTTTACATTGAACTTTACATATTAATCAATCTATACTTTCATCAATAGACTTAATGGAATAATATCTGATTAGATTTCAATATAACAGGTGTTAAAAGTTGGAAAGGGGTAGTTTTAACTAAGTTATTAGTCGTATGTTAGATGTCTCGAGTTGTTAACACTAACTTTTATTTTATTTGTGTTTTTTTTACTCCAAGACAAGTTCGAACAAGTACTTTGAGTAGTATATGATAACATATAAACTCAGCGGATAAATATGTTTATATTTAAAAATATTTTAAATATAAAGTAAACCCTGCAAGACATTAGATCAAGCATTAATTTTTAAAAACATTTCGTAAATCAACAGGAAGATTTTAAAAGTTAAAATTAAAATATTTATAAACTTGACAAGTATTTAACACACATAATGAATAATGTTATGTTAATTAAATATGTTAATTATTAGGTTAAATAAATAATGCCACTATCTGATTTTTAAGCAAAGACTTTATTCTCACACGTCACGTCTTATTCCTTACAAAATCTCTTCTTCTATTTGGTCATAGATATTATACATTTGCGTTAATTACTTAATGTAGCCTATATCGATAACACTTTTCCTGTTTTTGTGGCTGTTTAAGGTAAAGTATACAAAAAAAACTGAGAAAAACTGTCCGGCTTTGTTATGAGTTTAGAAGGATTTAAAGTAAATAACAGAGCAAACAACGACCAATAAACCAATCTCAGCAGGTACAATAACCTGACCAAGGTAAATGAGACAAATAGCTCCAGGGACCTGCACCGACTGTCTCAAGTCTTGTCGCTTGTTGTAACCTCTTCTCTAGGCTGAGAACAACACTGAAATCTTGGAAACTGTCCTTAAGTATTGTGTGAGAACTATTCGCGTGATGAATTCATTAAATAAGACCGGTAAATTTACAAACGTGTACCCGATTATAAATTAATAAACATCTAATTTGGAAAAGGAAAATGAGTCAGCTGATATAGAAACTTTGTATGATATAATATAATAGTTTCAACGCAGTATTATATGCACTTACGGTAAAAACATAAAAATAGGTAACAGATGAAGACTCTTTCATGTCCCAAATGAGTAATAGCTGAGTTCAGCAGATGTGTTTTGTACTTATTTGCTGCTGATTGTGTTCTTGTAGAGTTTACTGGTGAACACGAGCGTCACGTACTTGCAGCTGACAACGTTAAACTATATCTTCTTCACTTTTAAAGAAATTCGTTTTAAAATTAATTTTAAAACAGACAGTCAGAATTAATGAAATAAACTACACCTAAAATTCTCAATTAGTATCTGGAAATGAATAAATCATGCCTCTTTGAAATACATAAATTATTATTTATTTCTAAATAATTTGCTATAGTAGTTTTATACAACGTTTTACAAGCTAGAGAAATATATTATTTACATTTATGTACAGGTATTATCTCTACTACCCTATATACTATTTTCTCAGTGTAAAAGAACACTTCAAACCCCTTGTAGTGTTTACGAATCCAGGATGTAAATGCAATAAACGCTTCTCAAATAACAGTCTATATGGTTATTGGGGCTCGATAATCGCTTGGGATTTTAAGATTGTTTTTACTCAGTTGATAATATTGGTCAATTATATTTTACTGAAGCTAAATTTTACATGAAATTAATCAGCATTACTTTCTTATAACGAACCCGTTTTTAGGCAAATGTATTATATTCATCATGACAAGACTAACTAAACTTTGAAACTAGAAATATGTAAGACCGAAAGTTTATTACATAAAGAGCTGAAAGAAGACCCTTTTGGACCAAAGTATGCTTACACCGTTAGTAAATTTGAACGGCCGGAAGTGGACACCTTTTGAATGTATTAGGCTTAGTCCTACATATGTATTTATAAGATTGTGAAAGTGACACGTAACATATTCTCATTACACGTTTATGTCTGATTACTTGGCTAAATACGTGAATTTAGCCTCTATTACTTATTGTTCCTGTATTCTCTTGATAAAGAATTTTCAATGTCTATTTTGGTAAAATTCATAATACACACAAGGAGGAACTGATCGGTAGTCGTGGGCATGGACAGTAACAATATATTACATGTGAAAGTCCTAAACACTTTTTCTTTTTAAACTGCCTACTAATGTATAGAGACGGCCTTAATTAATCTTTTTACAGTAAGAAAACACACACAATCCTACTTGTAAATTTTTATTTACCATCTAAGAATTAATGAAAGAAGGAGATTCATACTTTTCGGAACAGCAAATGCTTGAGCTCAGACAGCGACGGGCATAAAGAAGTCAGAAATGTTGAATCGGATACTGCGAAACCATAAAATAACCCATACTGTTACAAAACTATAACATTAACATACATGTCAATCCATTAAATGTCTAGAATATTGGAGACAATTGAGTGCCAGCAAATAATAAAACATGATAACCGCATGTAGAATCCTAAACACAAGGTAAATACGAAAAGCATTACTGCAAACTAAATCTAATTTCCTTACTGCAGTGTAACATATTCTTGTCATTGTGAACACACAAATAGAACAAAAATACATTTAAATATAACTGTTAATGATCGTAAAAACAATACTGGGAAAACGGTATTGGGAACGTCTAAATAAAAAAAAATCATAAATCTGGAAATCGTCAGATGAAGTGAGAAGAAGCCAACGTATTATAACGTGAAGATAATCCTATATAGGTAAAAAAACAGATGATTTATAAATATTTCATTCAAATTTTAAATATATCAATATTTGACTATGATCGTTTGTATCGGATTTTACAATATATTGAACAAATGTTACTTAACAGTGTCCCAAGACCTAGTAAAACATTATTAGAAAATAAATAATTAATTTCAGTATTATTATTGAGGTTTAGAAGCAATAATATTATCGTTATATTTAGAAGTTATGGACTCTTAATTTTTCTTATTGACACTAAAATAATCACTGCTTTATACGTGTACATAAAACTAATTGATAAGGATTGTTATCAATTATTGTTTTGATTTACTTTACAATTAGTATTATATGGTTTTATAACGACGTAAACAAAAACCGAAGTCTAGATAAAGTAAAATGTGGTAACTAGTTGGAACTACTTGAGAAGTTGACTTGAACGCGACGTTAATAGGAGAAAATAAGCTTCTTATCCTCTCACGTTACTGGCTTTTCATTAAAGATTTATTGGAAAGAAGATAAAAATACTGTAACTGCTTTACATTTAGAGCTCAGTTTAAGGTAGATTAGTACCAAATACTGCACTAAATTTATTTTTAACTTTGACGATAACTAAACTTTTGTTTGAAGCTTTCTTGTAAAATATGTAGATCAACAAAAAAAAGTGCGTTGTTTTAAGATAAATGATAACAGATATTTCAGGATTATAGCGTGTTAAATTTAGTTTTAATTTCTACTAGTTATTAGTTATTAGATATTATCAAACCTCATACACATGGTGTGATCTATTAAAATTGCAACGTTTATATTTATTAATTTTATTCCATTATAGTTATAAAATAAGCCTATATTAAGATATGGCATTTTATCACCTAAAGTTAGTCAGAGAAAGAAAGAACTTGCGCACGCATAAATATATAGTCCGTTTTGAACGTCTCTATCAATTTGTAGACGATATTTCCTTAAATTACAACTATATTAAGTGTGATATCCTAATTTCACTATACATACTACAGGAATACAAATATTTAGCAAACAAGACACAACAAACTAAAAGTTCTAAAAATGAAAAGTTTTCCTTTATTAGAAGAGTGTAATCAGTCATACCATCAATCTCTCAAGTTGGAGAGAAAAGGAAATTAGTTGACAGAGTAAAGTTGCCACAATACTAAAATGGAAAGTTACAGTGTTACAGTGATAAATTATAATACTTAAATTTATTCCCCAACCCTCTCGCCTGTCACAGACCTCTTTAAACTGTAATGCAAATATCCAATTTTGAAACTGTGATATTATAGAATAAAAAATTGTATTTAAATTAAATTATTGTTTACAAGATTACACTCTAAACATTAACAATCAAAACATCTGAAGAAACTAAGATTTTGGTTACTTTGTAAGAAAAGTAGAGATTTCTAAACGATTGCACGATTTTATGATCTGCATTGAAAGCAAAGCATTGGCACAACTGGAAAGGACACAAACGAAGTTGGTACATTGCAGTGTCCAACTGTGACGAAAACGATAAATCACAGGTTCTCCCTTACTGCTGGGTTCAACTTTGCTGTATTACTTTCGCATCTAAAGTTGTAAATTTGCAGTTAAAACCCCGACTAGTAGGAAAAGTAAACTGATTCGGTTTTTGCAAATCTGAAAGAAAAGAGTAATTCGATAAAAACTATGTGAATTTTTATTGCTAAAATTGTGTTAAAAATAAAAAAGAATGTTCATATTATGCATTATATGAAAATATTGGCCATAAATATTTTTGTACAGGAGTTAAATTAGACTATAGGGAATCATATTTAGTTTAACTTTTCTTATTGACACTAAAATAATCACTGCTTTATTTATACGTGAACATAAAACTAGTTGATAAGGATTGTTATCAATTATTGTTTTGATTTACTTTAAAATTAGTATTATTTGGTTTTATAACGACGTAAACAAAAACCGAAGTCTAGATAAAGTAAAATGTGGTAACTAGTTGGCAACTACTTGAGAAGTTGACTTGAACGCAACGTTAATAGGAGAAAATAAGCTTCTTATCCTCTCACGTTACTGGCTTTTCATTAAAGATTTATTGGAAAGAAGATAAAAATACTGTAACTGCTTTACGTTTACAGCTCAGTTTAAGGTAGACTAGTACCAAATACTGCACTAAATTTATTTTTAACTTTGACGATAACTAAACTTTTGTTTGAAGCTTTCTTGTAAAATATGTAGATAAAAAAAGTGCGTTGTTTTAAGATAATATTTAGTTTAAATTATTATTTCCATATAAGAACTACGGAATGGCGCAAGTAGTCGTAGCTTTTGTGCTAAATATACAATGCGATTGTTTCCGTAAACCCTGAAAGTAGGCTTCTAATTCCTAATTATTTAAATAAAATCTTCGTAAATATCCTGGCACTATCTTACAAACATATTTTTATGATATGATTTAAAAAATAAAACTATTGCATGTTAGTATCTGTAACACTGCTGATGTTTGGTCAGCTTTGGATAATAACTACATTTTTAAGATACATTCTGCATACATACAATTTTGGTGGGTTCAAGAATATATTGGGCCGTTTTTCTAGTAATATTGGTGGTACATCCACTAGAGATCTGATTACCTAATCTCAGGTACAACGCTTTTGCGTCCTTTTAACCATTTAAAGCGTGGAGAGGTTTGTAGAGGAGTTTCAATCAAGTGCTGTAAATTGGTTTCTACAATAAACGAACTTTATTACGTATGGCTTACGAAAATAATTTATTGCATGGTTGCGCTTTTCACAAAGTGATTAATTGCGAGTTCTCTTTTATCATAATAATAGGTAACGATGATAAACTCATGAACGCAACCTTTTCTTAACTTATTATCATGAGTTTAACCCAAAATCTTAGCAAAATTACAGTACAATATAAAAATACATAAACTTAATCGAAAAGGTTGCAGTTTGATCATCTGCTGGTGTAACGTGTCCGATTTGTGGATCATTATGGTATCCGCTGTCACCACCGGATGATTCCGGAAAAATAAATGAATTTTTAACCACAACGTTTGAATTTCAAAACACTGTTTATTATTGAAGAATTTATAAGAATATACAATTTCAATTCGTTTAAAGGGGGGAGAGCACTTCTGAATGAAATAAGATATTTAATTAAATTTTTTTAGAATTTAGAAAATTTTTATAATAGAGCTACAGAGAATCACATGTTAACGAGTCTGAGACCTGATCTAGACTGCCTTCCAGCACACGCAGGTGCTGAGTCTGCGTTGTCAGCAGTCTTATTGCTGTCCTACTCACTTTCAACACTGCTTTACACTTTATAATTATTATGTCTTCAGTTAAATATTAATACATTTTACCAGTAGGATGAAATTGATATATAAACAAATAAAGCATAATTTCTTGAATTATAGTTCATTTTAATTTCGGGTCGTTACACTGGCTAAATTCTGATGTGGTGATACAGCGGTTTTCAACCTTGAGAAGGAATGCCTTATCGGAATTAATTCTCCTTTTATTTGTACCTTTGTTGATAACGTGTTACATTGCACACGAGAAACATACCACACAATTGATACACTGAATCCAACCAATTGAATATTAGTTCTTAGGCTTATGCGAATAGTGTCATAAGCACCTTTTCTTAGAGTAATAAGGCGAAGAAACATTGCTTAAAAATTTGTTCTTTTAATATTTCGGCCTTTTTATCTTCAAAAGTGTTGAACTTTGGGTTCATTAGACGAAAGAAAATCTCTACAGTAAAGTATAGAATCAGAAATATTACTTAACTTTAAATGTGTAAAGCATGTTTTAAAAACCTTGTGTAAAACCTTTGACCACCAAATCTTGCATGTAACACTCAAACCTAAATAGATACCAAAGTTCATATAAAACGATATACAAGTGATACCTACTTAAGATATAATCATGAAACGTTAAATATATCAATAATGAAACAACTTTGAGCAGCAATCTTGTCTCATTACTCTATCACCTCTGATATGTAAGATGGAATGTATACATTTTAAATTGTATTGTGTTTTAATATAAAATTGCCTAATATCCTTGGAATATGAAAAAGATGTGTAAGTTTGTAATAATACGCTATAAAAAGATTTACTAAGACCACTAGTTTGGTTAAATTGGGATAAATGTTTTCAGAGTTGTGATGTATACATTATTTACGTTATTTTCACCTATTACATATTCCCAATAAATGATTCCCCTGTGTCAGATGTAAGGTAGTAAATAAGTGCGTACAACCTCTCATGATCCATAAAATCGTTATAAAATCATGGATTTTGACATAAATATATAATTATGTAAAAAGATCTATTTATTTACATAAAACTAATCCGAAAGAATGTATTGTTCATATTGCCTTATTGTTGATTAGGGAATGTTTACATTTATGCATGTATATTGGGACAAGTACATAAATTGGGACTTAAATCGCTTGGTGCAGTAGTAAACCAAAATAAACAATACCAACCATAATGTGCAAAACATGTTGCTTTGATTGTTGAAAAGTAATTTAAGCAGCACTACTGTGATATAAAATCTGAACGTAATATAGATTTATACAATTACTATACATCAATGTAGACTGATGGCTGAGATAAACTCGTAATTAGTATTTTGAGGAAAAAGTGAGCTGAATTGTATTATCTTTGAAAACGTGATTATAAAATATAGGATATATCAATTATTATTACAGTTACCAATTCCTGATTTTAACTAAATTTCACATTAAACTAGTAATTAGGAATGCATTGGAGGTTTGATAGGCAGCCTCATTTAATACACAGTACTTAAAAAGCTATTTATATTTATATTAGCATCACCTATTAAGTATTACGGGTTAGAATTCTCTATTTAGTAACAAAAACCTTTATATTACTTGTGTTTTCATAGTTTTAAGATGGGCATTAAGAAAAGCTTTGAGTTTTATATGATAACATCACAATTATATTAGTAAACACGACAACTATCATATTTTGTAATAAAATAAACCTTTCACTAATTGACTTAATGTGCACTGAAGTGTTGTAGCTATATCGATTCATGAAACAGGTTTAACCAAATTTGGTAAATATGAATAGTATATTTAGAAGATTTTATAAATATGTAAAATGTATCATATTAAAGTGAGTTAATCAAAATTGTGACATATAAAATCTATATAGCATTTTGTTATAATTCAACTTAGAAAATTGTAAAATTAAAAAATATTCATACTTCATAGATTACTTAAAATATTGCAACATGCTACACACAAAGAATACACCGACTAAGTCAGTAGATATATCCTAATGTGGTTATAAAATTGTTTTAAGTTTGCTAACAACGAAGGTTAACACCATTTATACATAACCTGACATAATAACCAACTAAGTGCTCCAGGCTGTTTAATATTTATCTAGTAGGCTGCTTACCAAAATAATCTTCTAGTTATTTGTTCAGTATGCTATCTTCTTTATTACATGCACGTGGCGATAAATCACGGTAATCATACCATGCACAATAAAATTGATTTTTAGAACAAGTTTGTAGTGAAATGATGAAAATATCTTGGATTTATCCCGTAAGGATAATGTTAACCTTAACAATGTTTATTGCATCGTTTTTTGTCGTAAAAGTAAGTAAGGACCTCATTATTGGGACATTATTAACACTTTAATTGTAACGGTAACTAAAAATGGTTTGAAATTGTTTGGAAAATCCAACAAAAAGTTTGAAAAACTAAAATCCGTTTGATTGCAGATTTTAATCATACCTCGTACCTTTAAGGTAAGACACCTATCATAATTCTACGTCCAACACTTGTTTCAATATCGTAGTTCAAAAAGCTGAAAAACCTCTTATTGAATTTAGTGCTAAAAGGATCAGTTGTGAAAGGATATTATGAATGTGTATTATGTTGGGGGATAGGGGCTGTCTCCAGCCCCGATCCATGTGGTACAATAACGATCACTATAACGAGTAATGTTCTGCCTTGGATCACTTAAAATTGTATTGTTTTTATTAGGTACTTTGGTACTCTATTGCATCTGATTATCCTATTGCTTACTAATATGTTAATCACTTTTCGCATCCAAAGGATAAACATAACAAATTGCAAAAAGAAACCAATGGCAAAAGGATTATGTCCTAAACTGTGAAGATACAGTTTACGAGGCCCGCACACTGGAGCGTTCGCTGTCGTTGCAGGATCTGGGAGCAGGAGATAAGTGGGAAGTAATCCACTTTATATCCCACTCAAATAGTCATCATTATCTTATGGCAGTCACATCCGCTACCGCCGCACCGCACCGTGTCGTAAACTTACCTTGAATGCAGTCTGATACGTCTTTACAGCTGTGGAATCTTACCGTGAATGATTAATATACAACAGTTATTAAACCAGCTTACTGTCGTTCAGTTGTTCAACTTACACAATTGTGATTCTACACATTTGCATGAGACTAGGAACTTTAGTTTTAAGACAAGAGGATTCTCATTTTCATTCAAATAAGTGACGAAACTCGATTCAATAGGTTTGTTTAATAGGACGTTTAAGAAATATATATATAAATGTAATAATAATTTATCCTCTCAGGGTATAGTATTTATTGTATCTTTTAAGGAATTCAAATTAACATATCGATATTTAAAAAAAAGAGGGACTCTGAAGTCGATATGATCTTTAAAATTAATATGTAAAACTAACTCTTAAATGATTCTCTGATCGGTAGTTTCCATGCTTTAAAAGGGGCCAAATAATGAAATAACATTTAGATTCCGTTTTTTTAAATAGCCTATATAATATCTTTGCAAGAAAACGTTATCTGCTTACTTTGGGAGCTAGGATATAACAAATTGAGATCAGTATTATTGAGTATAAATATAAATATTTTTATTTTCTCATTTTATTTGTATATATCTAAAATTTAAATATTGGTCACTGACAATTAAAAAGAACGAAAACTATAAACATTCTATGTAACAACGCCGAAATCCTGAAAAAAGGATATGATCCGGGACAAATAATTTACCATTATAAGGAATTAAGCAATTAAAGTAAATAAGTAAAATTATTCATCTATCGAAAAAGATATGAATGTGTGTATGTGTTTTTTTGTGGCCAACACATATAAATGTTGCCCGAAGCCAAATAGTACACCTTGGTCTTGGATTTTTTTTTATCAGGCTTCTTTCCTTTCTATCTACTTTTACCTGTTCTCTCGTCACAGTACTTACTTTTAACTCAGTCTAGACTTGGTAAATTATGCTTTTTTTTAACTTCATCCCAAGTTTCTTAGAATGACAGTTGATCCACGTTTGGCTGTTTATTGTTGAACCAAATGTCACAATCTCAGACGTGTGATCGATTACCACTTAACAAATACCTTCCAAAATATAGTACAATTGTATTAACAAATGCTATGTCGAAGATTCCAAAACTCAATCACCAGTAAACACAGCCTTCAAAGGTGTGGTCCAGTTCTTTGACCCGAAATCACAATATACTGAGAAATTAGTTTCTTGCCTCTCTTGGTAGTGTATAGCGCTAAAAATGCATTATTTTAATTTGTCCAAGTTAAAATAGTTTATATGGAGTCTTCAAAGCGAAATAATTGTTTCATCTTTAGAGAAGCCTGACTCGAGGGGCTGTCTGTATGTGTGTCTGTCCGCGCGACATATTAAAAAAACTGACCCATAGACATGAAAATTTTCATTAAGTTTCGTATTTATGTATATAATATATATATATATATATATATATATATATATATATACAAATAAAATAAGATCAATGTTTTAAGACATAAAATGAAAAATTTTTATCGATACAGTAAAAATATAAAATATTTTTGAGTGAAAATGAAATGTTTAAATCGGTAATAGGGCTTGACATATTTCAGCGCACCCTTGTGTTGTAGTACCTTTTCTAGCTCACCGATAATTTTATTATTTAAAATTGTTATGAATCCTAAACGTTTAAACAAAAATTGTAATGTTTAATGTACCAATATATCTCAAGACAAGGTCCATCTGTAGACAAGAAAACAGTCCTATGGTAGTGTATGTACAACCATGGATTTTAGACGATCGTCATTGAATCCTATCATTCGGTAGGTATGTTTTTTGTGTGTCAGGGGTATATGATAATTCTCATCTGTTAGTTCTGTACACAAGGCGTGTGGAGAATAACATTTGATTTGGTCATGACATTTTCCATAAAACCTCAACGAAGTCTGCTAAGGAATAGGCTACGCGTATTTTACTGTATAGAAAAGAAAACAACTAAAATGAGTCCGGGACTTTACCATCTATGTCTATTGTATTAAAATTTATTCATTATTTATTCATTTTATTGCGCTTGTTCACATAATTAATGTCTCAAGTGATTTATTTTTAAATTCTTGGAAGTTACATTTTTATAAATAATACAATATAAAAAGTATATGACAAACACTAACACATTTGGATTCAATATTTCAATAAGAGGTTTATATTACCATTCATATCTTATTCCACAAAATTATGCATAACATTTATAACTTAAAGCTGTTTTAGTTACTCATATGTACGTTTAATATAAACAAATCAAAAATATAGATCTTGGCAATGCAAAAAAATGGTTATTCTATCAGTAGCATATAAAATATCATGTTATACTTATCAGATATCGAATTTTTGTTTTAAAAGTTCTACTTAAATTATTATGGTTTATTTTTCAAGTTGTTAATTAATTGTTAGATTCTGTATTTTAATCATAATTATTTGTATAATTAATATCATAATATGTTTTTGAGGGTGACATATAGTATAGTATTGTTAAAAACACAATCCACTGTAACTAGACTTTAATAAATACATTTAAACGTTTTTTAGCTATTGTATATTTTAAATTTGTTTAATCATTGAAATATTTAAACATATTTTATTATTCTCGGTGCTAGTCCGTATTATTATTAGGTTAGGTAAGCTTCATTACGTAAACTAGAATAGCTGGTATAGTATCACTGAAAACTGACAAAATATATATGTTAACCTAAACATATGGAAGTTAGACAGGATATTAAATGCATTTTTATATATTCAGGATATAACGGTCAAGAAGTATGCTATTTAGCGAAGGAAATGAGAAAAGTTGGAGCCAAAATAACCACATCCATAAAATACAGGTAAGACATAATGGCAGTTCCAAAAGTACTTTGCATTTATATCAACAGTGATTATAAGTTAAATAGCTTTTACTTCTAAACATTGATTTTCAAACGCCTCCTTCTTTGTCAGATTTAATATTGTCCGAATGGGCAGCGCTTCTTACTTGCATAATAAACAACATATTCATTTAACTATATTTTTAATTATTTTGTTGAAAATGGTCATAAGTTTACATTATAGGAATTCCTTACTGTATCTCAAAGTAAGTTCCAGGGGAGGGTATAAAGCGTTTATTATAACATGGGCTGAAATTATATTCCTATCGTAATATACTTTCAGCGCTAACAATAAAAATTAATATTAAATTATTATAATACTGTGTTGTATTTATTATATTGAAATTATGGATGGGACAAATATAGGTGACAAACTTATATAGAAAACATTGTTCTAATCTGAAACTCTCTGAATAATGTTCCTAATAAAAGTACATTTCTCTAACTGGATGACCACTATTTTTATAGCCCCACGAATGGTGACCACGATTTACGATAACCAAGCAATACATTTGAACATCCGTTTTTCGTGAATTTTTTTTCTCGGACCCTAATAAACAACTTAAATAAATATCTTTAACAAGAAACATTAATTAATGAAATGAAAAAAATCAGAAGGATTGAGCATGTTAATCTTCAAACAGACGTTTAATCATGAAAAATAAAAAGGTAAGAACTAAATATATTTTATTATTTCTTGTATCATATATTATGGTTAATACATATGATATATTCTCGTCTTCATAGCTACTACGGGTGACATCGTCATTAACTTATATAAGATGATTAAGGACAGAGCTCGCGGGACTTTATCTCCGTGGCTGAGACAGGCCAATATTTGTAACAGAATTAACAAGCTTGAACCGGAAATGGGAGATTAACTACAAAATATATAAAAATCTGAAGCTTTCGATGTACCTGAGCTATCAACACGTTCTATATTATAAATAAGTATAATTTATTCTTTAATTTTAAGAAATTGGCAATAGTATTATTTAAATGCCATTTATAACAAATACAACAAATTAAACTCTATTAAAACTATTTGTATAAATAATTTTAAAACATTCATATGTATATGAAAATCCTATATATTTCACAAAAATTCGTAGTAAAAATGTCATTGCTTAAGTAGTACTGAGTATAAAGCAAAGATATAACATTTAAGGATAAGGAGTAATTTCCAACCATAGTTCGATAGTAGTTTTAATACTTTCAAAAATTAAGTAAAATAAGAAAATATCTAGACAATAAAATTAAAATTTTAGGAAAAACGTACTTTTAACTATAAACTTTAGTAAACAAAGGTGTACAATGTTTGATCAGGAATGCAGGAGTAGAAGTCAACAGATTTTTTATCTTAGAAGTAAGGTAAACTCAGAATTGGTATCATAAATATAATTTACTCAAACCAGGAATGCTCCTACACGAATATTGAATGAAATCTAAAAACATCACTATAACGTATTAACTATCTGAAATTGATAATTCCTTCGACAAGTTAACCATCTTATGAGGAATTTTTAACCTGTTGAGGAAAGTCCTCACAAGAATACTACTGTAATCACCGCAGACGGTTTAACCTACAATGGTCTGGGCAATTTCAGGGTCCATAAGGTCATAGATGAAAACTAGTGAATAACACGAGTGATGATACGCTTGTATATAACTCTTATTTTGTTTTAGATTGTGGTTGTGACAGATGCAAAAAATATTCAGTTAAATTCCACATAGCAATATAACCTTTGTAATAAACCTAATATGTGTATGAAGCGAGAGTGGTAGGAGTAACTAACTTTCCAGTTCGAATAGTCCTTGACGATCTTCCAGAAGCACGACAGCCTCCTTCGATTCTATTATCAGTAGCGATACAATTGGGAATCCTAGATGAGCATTTCGGATTATGTTTGGAGGACTACCACACTACCACCGTAGTCCGAACAAACGCCCTGCACACTATAGACAATGCAGCGACTAGAATTTTCCGCCCATAACATCACATACACCTTCGTGGGATGTGATTACCTAACAGGCACAATTAAATCTACTGCATCCACCAATGTTGGTAAATCTGAAGATTCTCTCTCCCAATACATTATTTATTTGCCTGACCCATCTCTTCTTAGAAGTTCCTGAGTTTCGATATTCGTCTCCAACTAAGAACTTGGTAGGTCGCTCCTCTTGGATTCTATATTGTTGAGGATTCATTGATACTATATATCATCAATCTATTATTTCTAACACGGCAACTATTTTTATTCAATATTATTTGACGTCATTACAACGATTCAAATCACACGATACCTGAACACTCCGCATCGACTCCTTCTTCTCTCTATTGTTGCTCTTCTCCGTTTTTGTGCAAACAGCCGATCGCTTGGTTATGTGACCTCACCCTGCTGTTTGGTAATATGAGATCCTAATATTTACACTTCCTATTTTAACAACGCTTCGCCGGCTTATTTGTCCATGAAGATTATTTGCCTTACAGTGTTTTGGTGTCTCAGTATGTGTGTAGTTTAGTCACAGTAAGTCACGGTACTATTATATAAGTTCAGGTAGTCTACATTATAAATTGGGATGCTAAAACTAAATTTGTAACTAAAAATATTTTTCGTTGTGCAACTTTTGCCTTTTGGTGCCTCTCTGAAGTGATCTCCAGAAAATCTCTCAGACTTGGCGATAGTAGTGGCTTATTCGAATAAAAATATGCTTCACTGTAACATTTTTGTATTTCTGCAGGTGCAAATTATTCAATAAAATCTTATTCAACCATTAGGATATGTGGGTTCTGGATATAAGGTATAGACAAAGGGAGTTCTTGATCCTCTCTCCCTTACCTTTTAATTTACAGCGCAGCGATGTTTATGTTTAAAAATAAATTTTCTCGGTTGATGGTGATAAATATAAGACTATATACAAGGAAATTCTTTAGGATGATAGTCGAGGGAGCGCTTGAGAAACACATCTCCAAAGGTCAGCAGGTCACTTGAAAACATCCTCTTCTATCTGTATATTTCCATTTTTACCAGATTTAGACATAAAGAGCGAAATGAGTTGGTATATATCCAAATTGATTTATAATTTGCATGTAACTTCAGTTCCAATTGAGCAATATTGCCTATTGCCTATACTTGATCACATATCTTTTGGAGATCCAGATATCATTGTAAATAATCCTATAGGAGTAGACCTAATAGAAAAACCTTCCACTTCCAGTGATCTTTTAGACACTAGTCCCTCTCAGACAAGTGTCATTGATGAAGCTAATGATCAAGTTAATATTAGTAATAACGGTTTGATTGATAGGAAACGTAAAAACTCCTCAAAGAAGGTTAGTTCTAAAACACAGCCATGTATGAAAAAGACCCATTCTGAGCAAATGAATAAAAAAGCTAAGAAAGGATCTTTACCTACACGTAAATGGGAACAAGTAGACATAGTTAAAAAGCCTGAACATGAATGGGAGATGCCAGATTTCATTAATGTTGACCGAACACCAACAGAGTTTTTAAAATTATTTTATGATGACCAACTAATTGATTTGATAGTTCAGGAATCAAAGAAGTACGCAATGTTCAAAGGCCGTCATACTTTTAATGTAACATCCCATGAAATACGTGTTTTTACTGGTATTCTTTTATTGAGTGGATACTGCTCTGTTGCCAGAAATCGTCTCTACTGGGACACAGGTGCAGACACGCATCTCCCAGGTGTAGCAGCAGCTATGTCTCGGACCAGATTTGAAGAAATCCTTCGATATTTTCATGTTGCAGCAAAATAACAATCTTGACGTTACAGACAAATATACCAAGATCCGACCTCTTTGGAAATACTTAAACGAAAAGTGGTTACAATATTTTCCTAGAGACGCGTACGTTAGCATTGATGAGTCAATGTTAAGGTATTTTGGGAGGCATGGTGCAAAACAGCACATACATAATAAACCAATAATGTTTGGTTTTAAAGTTTGGTCGATGTGTACACGTTTAGGCTACATTATTCAAGGTGAACCTTACCAGAGTGCATCTACAGGCAACACCTATTCACATTTAGGTTGTGGAGGGTCAGTGGTAATGGACGTGGTCAAAAGACTTCCCTCTGACAGTAAATATAGCCTGTTCGTAGATAATTACTTTACATCACTGCCTCTTTTAGAAGAACTCAAGGAAAATGGGCATGATTGTACTGGCACAATTAGAGTTGACAGAATCGAGAAGGCTCCGTTAACTGACCACAAATTATTTAAAAAACTAAAGAGAGGAAGCTTTGACCAATTAAGTGACAGAAAGTCAGGAACTATTGTTGTCAGATTCAATGATAATAGTGTTGTCACACTTGCATCAAATCGTGCGGGAGTATCTCCCATGGGTTCATGCAACCGCTGGTCACATCAGGAGAAAAGAAGAATTAGTGTCAAGCAACCACTGTGTGTTGGATTGTACAATTTATACATGGGGGAGTTGATAGGCTTGATCAAAATGTCTTAGCCTACAAACCAACCATAAGGATGAAGAAGTGGTATTGGCAACTTATATTATTCCCACATAGTTGCAGCATGAACAACGCCTTTCAGTTGTATAAGCTAAGCCCATCCGGCAAAAGTAAAGATGCTGTCGACTTTCTTGGGTTTATCAGAGAAGTAGTTCAAGTGTACCTGAGAAGAAATGTAGACCGTCCATCAGTTGGAAGACCATCTAAGAAGAGGACCCGTGTTCCAGATGGATTACGCTTGGATGGCATCGGCCATTTGATTGCCTCAAATACGCTGCGCTGAATGCCACAAGAATACCACCAAGAAATGTCAGAAATGTTCAGTAGGATGCCACACCAATTGTTTTGTTAAGTTTCATTCCCAGTAGAAAAAAATATATTTGGGGATTACGTGTTTGTTTCTATGTATGCATTTCCAAAAATACAAAAATAATTAGTATTAGGCTTACGATAGGATATGACCCCTTACATGCCCAACGCCCCATTTTTGGGGCGGTCAATTATGGAAAATCCATGAATGTAAGAATTTTATAATTATTTTTCTGGTTCATTTTTAAGATATACTAATACAAATAAATGGGTAAAATTTAATTTTTAAACCTAAAAAAAACTTGGGCAAATATGGGTTAAATATTTTTGTTATTTCTATGTAATGTAATAACTTGCACGAAACATATTATTAGAATTATATAAATAAAGAAGTTTAAAATAAGGATGCAAATGTGTCGTAATTTAACAGTTGGAAATTAAATTGTAATACCTTTCCACTGCATTAAATATAACCTATAAAGCCTAATCGCAGCCAGACAAATTGCGAGAACTTGCTCGGTGAGCAACTCGTTGAAAGTGTGGGAGGAGAGAAAGTTGTGACGTAACTTGCGGTGAGAAATCTCACACCGTTCAGGTCTCACTGAGATTTAATTTTTCAAGAGCTACGCGAACTTTCTCATAATTTTTTGTGGACTATCATTAATTCATTACTAACTAATTCATTAATCTTATAAACTTAAGTAAAATAATCTTTGTTTTCACGAGTTTATTAAATTCTTAAAAAGTCGAATTATATACTAGATGATTTATCTTACACTGAAGGCTTTATCTTTTTGTTAACACAAATTTAAAGACGAGACTGCTTTCAAACACTTTGTGAAAACAACTAAGAATTACGAAAACTAATATTGTATAGTTTAGATCAAATTAAATTCGAAAATATATTAGAGTAAGCAAATGTTTTTGAGTAAAATGTATAATATTTACAACGCCATTAATAAAGGAGTACCTGAACCCTGTCTAAAACACACACATATTTAGAATTAGTTTGTAAATATTATAAACTTTGGCATGTATACAGTAAATAAATTTATATAAATACCTTATAAAAGTATGTATTAAGCTAAAACATCTCTCGTGAATGGTGGTAACTAAGCAAATCACTAATTTATTACTCACAATATTTACGTAGTTTTGTATATAACTTTTTATGGCATATAGAAACGTTATATAGTATTAATATTGTATTATGATGATCACATTGAGCAAAAAATATTTAAAAATCCCAAATATGCAAAAACGTACACCCCGTTTATGTTATTCAAATACTTCCCAAATAATATATATACTAATAAAAATATTTAATAATTACAATGTACAGCGTTTAAGCTTCATTCTCTCCCTATGCTAGAAAACAAATACCTCATACGATATTTTTAATCGTTTATGTTTGCAACTTGTACTATAAAACTCAAGTTTTTCGATATAATGCTTTCTGAAAGATTTTAAACCTTATAAATTATATTTAAAAAAATTCATTAGCAATTATAACTGTACATTGGTATAATTATTCTATCTTCAATAGCATTAATGATCATATTTTTATAAAAATAAACTTTAAAATGAACAGTAATAATTATTACCTTATTGTAGTAAATAAAAAAATACATAAGTATGTTAGCAGATCAATAAAATCTATATACTACAGTAGAGTTATTAAAACTGTATACTGATGGCAAGTGATATAATTAAATAGTAGAAAGGAAGTGAGGTGAGAATATAAACAAGAATGGGCTTGGAGAAACACTGCAGCATTTACGGTAAATGTCCGTATCTACTCATCATTGTTCACTCTACGACTACATGAACACTCAGTAGCTCACGCTTCTCCAAACTCGTATTTGAGGAGTATTCATCTATTTGAAACAATATGTTAGTCTAGCGTTTGTTTGTTGGTTTTGTCTTTTTTGGTAACGTCTTATCTTTGCTAAGGGGTAAACTAAAGGGATATTTTTTATTATCTTAAAGGTCCACACTAAAAATCACCATTAAAAGTTGTATTATTTTTAAATATTTGGTATGTTTAGCTGTCTTAATTCATCATCTTGTTAATTCGTTATCGTAAATATAGTTAATTAAGGTTCTTTGTGTATATTGACGATTGTAATGTAATTATATTACAAAGTACATTGATGTATAGTAATTTGAAACAATAAGCTTCACATATTATCTTTTACTTGATGAAAGCTTTAAGAAGTAAGTTTTGTGAGTAAATTTTGAATTGTACAATTTTGAAATTTTGAAAAAGTATGTTCAAACATTAAAATTTTTACATCTTAAAATTTGTAATATTATTAATGCAATAAAAGATAGTATTTATAGGGAGGGTGTTATATTCCACAACAATGAACTATTTAACTATTCTTTTCCACTCAATCGACAGCAATCGAGGATTTTAAAGATGATGCATTATTTGGTAATCTTGGGAGATAAACTAAAGTTTATATTTAGATGTTCCTGGGATGTTCCGCTTTCAAGAATACATAAATGTAAAACAATTATATCTAAACGATTATAATTCTAAATATATTCACACATTTTGGCGGGAATAGTATTTATAAATAAATATGATAATTCCTGCCAAAATTTTCAAAAATCTCCATAAATTTGAAATAGTTTAAGAATTTATATTACGAGAAACACAAACTTCTCTATGTAGTAAATAATTACTTTATTTTTTTATTTTTTGTATACCGGTAGCCTCTTTGTGAAATACACCATGTTAGATTACGTTTTAATTCTTTTAAAACCAATATCAACATGTTTTATATCATTTTAAATTAATTTTATTATAATTTAACGATACAAATTGTTCTTTATTACCTCAAGAAAATAATTAGTTACAAAACAATTCAGTATTTAATTTTTTTGTACAATACAAGGTTTGGTTGGAATGTCACATTTTCTAGTGATGTGAATGAACTTTAGGTTACAATATCAACGCTGAAAATAATATATAAGAAAAAAATTTTATGTATATAATTATGAAACATTATTTTCAATTTAAAGTCAGTTGTATAATAATATATTACTAGGTATATTCAAGAAGGCCGTCAATTTAAACTAGCTATACAGAATATTATAACTGTTATTTTATGGACTTGTTATAAGAGTAACAAGTAAACTTTATTAAATTGAAAAATGTCTTCTATAATTCCTAATCTATGTAGACATTTTATATTTCCAGGCAATTTAACTCGTTGATTCACGATCGGATTTCACGTAATGCCCAGTTAAATGCCCATTCATTTGTTAAGAAAAGCTTTTATAAGAGCTATAAGTCAATAAATAAATAAACTGCCAGAGAGTGGGAACCAGAACCGTTGTGGGTTGGCGGAACTGAGAACAAAAACACAAGTTGTTACACCTTGAACTACCAGCTGTGTAGAAAGCTATACATCACCTGCTCCTCCCTCACGTCGCACTTCAAAATGGTTTTCTCTTTACCACGGAAACTTATACTCTTAGTAGTTTTTCTCCTGAACAACGGCACATAATTTTGCTCCTCTTTTGTATTTTAGTTGCATTATACGGTACACAACAAAACTTGTTCTTTATTATCACTTAAAAAACATAGTTGTAGATAACTAATTATTACTTTGCTTTTTAATTATTCTTTAGTTCCAAAAGTTTATTTAATGATTATAATGAAGATTTCAGTTAAGGTAAGCTTTAGCATTCATAGGTATATTTATGCTTTTGTGTTTGGTAGAGATTTAATCCATCTCTATCTGCACTCAGAACTGATCATCCAATTTAGGATTAATCAGTTACGGTGCGTGCCCGTAATTGTCCGACAGCTTAAAGCTACACTTAAGTAATGATAGCTGTAGATGTTTGAATATTGCCGATCTATAATACGGTGAGTAAATTTAAAAATCCATACATTGACCCAATAGCTACGCTTGGCCCAGATGGCGCTAGTAATCGTATCAGCCGTGATGTAACCAAAAGCCGTTAACAAGCAAAGACCACGTTGTAGAAGAAACTTTTAATTTCGAGGATCATCTTTGTCACGCTCAGGTCTTATCGTCGTTTTGGGGCTATTACGCGGATTTTCTTGTACTTCGAGGTGAGAATAGTGCAATATATAAGTGATAAATCTAAGAAATCAATTACCCTCAGAGTTCTTGCAATGAACTTATTAACCTGATTTTAACTACATTTATTAATCTTAATGTTTATCCTGTAGGAATGGTCCTAACTGATTAACGCTGACCAGTTTGTGTGATGTGCAATCTATCAATACTTGTTACTTGCTACAATCTATTTTAATATTTATTCAAAAACATTTTGGTACCTTGACCATTTGGGGAAGGTAGAATCATATTATCGCAAAATAATGACTCCCTGCATGTTTATTGAATTTTTAAATAATTGTTATGAAATATGATTTTATCAAAGGTCTGAAATTATTATGTACTTTGTGTTGGTAGGTATCATGATGAGTAGCTTAGTACTATTTATTGTTTGGAAGACAGTGTCAAAATGTCTTTAAAATGACATGTTACAAGATAGGGGTTGCCATTTGAAATTTTAAAGTTACCCCCTTCTACTTCCCTTTGAAAAGGGGGGGTGACATTTTGTTGCCCCAAAATATTCAAAAAAAGTCATTTTAATAAGTCTGGTGAAGATTATACATTGATATCACAATCCGTTTGGAATATATCCAGGCGTATCAAGACTTAATATATGTTCAAAAAGAAGGCTATTTAACGAAGGAAATGAGAAAATTTGGAGCAAAAATAACCACATCCATAAAAAAACACGTAAGACCTAATGGGAGTTCCAAAAGTGATTTGCATTTATATCAAGAATAATTATAAGCTAAATAGCTTTTACTTCTAAATAAAGATTGTCATTGCCTATTTCTTCCCCTGATATAATTTTTCTAAACGGACAGCGCTTGTAATTTGTATAATAAATAAAATACTTATTTACCTATACTCACAGTTATATGTTTTAAACATAAGCAGCACATTTTTAAACTACAATATAGAACGTTCCTTTTTGTTACCGGAAGTACTGTGGAGGGGTGTGTAGCATAGTAATATAATTCTTAGATTTTTGGTGCTGATATTACACTCTTTATGGTACTGACGTTATGATTGGGACAAATATAACTAACAAACTTATATAGTGTTATTTAGGAAACGTTGTACTAATCCTGAACACATCCTCCTGACATCACAAACTGCCCCAAAAGTTTCCCTATAAAATACTTTCCTTTGATGGCCACGGATCATGGTGACCATTAAATCCAGTTCTATTCTCAACATTTGTAGTATTTCGGGTTTTAGTCGCGAACTCTCATAAATCTATCTAATTGCTTAGCTTTAAGCTGACACTTTATTTACTTTAAAGAAGATTGCCACATGAGAATGCATAATCACGTGCAACTCCACTACGTCGTTTATTCATAAAAAATAAATTCTTAAGAAATGAATATCTTTTATCATTTATTGTATAAAATATTAAGGTTGCTATATAGGATTAATTATATCGGCTTCATAATCACTACGGTTGGAATCGCCATTAGCTATAAGATGCAAATTTAATACTTAAGGACAGACCTAACGGGATTTTGCCTTCATGGCCAAGACATACCAATTTGTGTAATGGAATTAGCAAGCTAAAACCTGATATAGGGATTTCATTCCACCAAATATAAAATTTAGAAGCTTTCAGAAGATTTGTTATATCAAAACAGTATATATTATAAAGAATTATAAGTGATCTAATATAATATTTGTTTTAAAGAATTTCTCAATAATATCTTTTTAACGAAATTGGAGCAAATACAACAAATAAACCATAGTAAAACTAGTTTTACCTATAGTTTGAAAACCTTCATATTGATATACCAATCCAATATATTGAAGTAAAATGTGTAGTAAAAAAAATTATTTAAGTCACAGAGAATGAAGCAAAATAACTACAACGATAAAAAATTTTAAAGGACATGCTTAGTTTAAAACATAGTTTAAAATTATTTTCTATACTTACACAAATTAAAATTACTATATAACAATAATTACTTATTATACACATTTTAAATTATAATCTTGTATTGTTTATGTATAATCACAAATATCTAAGTATAAAAATAAAAACTAAACTTTTTAACACTCCTTAAACTTTTAATTTCACACCTGATTTATACATCCAGTAGCCAACGGTCAACATTCTATAGACTTTTACAACACTGGTATTAACTGTTTTTGTTTTTTATAATTAAATTACGAATAAACAATAGAATATTTCGAATTCTGTACACTTACATACCAACTACGGATTACCCATTCCTAATTATGCCTACCAAAAAATAATTTTACTAACAGATTATTAGGAGGTTGGTATCTATTGAAAGAATAAAAAATATAAATTTAATAATGAAGTAAGGTTTACTTTTTGTTGCTTCATCGTTAAGGAAGCCTATCACTCGAGTGGCTAGTAAAATATTATTTCTTTCTGTTCGCATAATGTCGTCAAAACAAACGGTTCTATGGACTTTTTTATTTTTGTATTTTTATGACGCTTAATGTTCACATAGAAAATATTGATTTAGTTGATAATACAGTCACTCTATTAAATATTTCAGTATCAAACAGTTTTACATTGGTATAATTTTGTCAATTATGGTTATGGTGGAAATGCAGAATAAAAAAACTTGTTATCGGTCTGAGTACACATATAACATTACATAAATAAAACTTTATACAAAAAATCAAATTATAACACTTTGATTTTTTGACAGAAAAAAGTATGCAGCTTACATATCCGCTAAATATCACGACAAATTATTTAAATGTAGGCTAGAATTTAAATATTGCATGCCCATTCATGAGATTCGGATGAGCTCCATTAAATAAGATCTTCAGTAGGTTGGTCCATTAAAATTTCGTCTGTCAGGGTGACAAAAATATTATTTTTGTATTATTTTTTTCTGTCTTTTCCAATGATATCTCAAGAATAAAAATATTTACAGACATGAAACTTTGCAAGCAACCTCAATGTAGCCTGTAACGTGATATATGGTGTATCGTACTACTTCCTTGTCCTAAAGAGATGAAAGTGAATGAGTTTTCGTTTCCTAACATGTTTTTAGAGTTAGGATAAAATTGTGAGGGATATCATAACCCCAGTTTGTGATAGCAGACCTTAAGGTTGCTTAAAGAATGTTTATTTCCTCAGGAAGATCTTACAGCCATTTTCAGAAAAACTGTATTAAAGGTGTTTATATGGACATTTATTTATTTTCTAGTCACTTGAAAAGCACAACACCCGTACCAATTAAGATGATTCCAAGTAAGCTGAGATTAGGAACAAAACCTTTTCTTGATAGTAGAGAGTTCAAGAACAACAATATTTATCCAAACTTATTAACTCTTTATTTAATAAATTGAATTACAGAATTATTAATAGATAAAAAATATCTATAGTATCTGATACATATAACTTATTTTCAAGTTTAAGTTAGTGAATGTTTAAAGTAACCATATTTAATACTAGACTTAAGCTTCCACCAGCAAACGAGTTTCAAACAAGTTCGTTCATGATCGTAGTGGAGAATTTCTCGGTATGAAGAGGTCCCGAAGCAGCAAGCAATGTGTATAAATAAAAATGCGGCAATGTAAGTTATTATTTGCCATAATCGGAAGTTGAGTTTTAGATAAATCATACAATTTAGTTTACATTTATTTTGGAGCAATGCTTATACATGTATATTCTTAATATAATCGAAATGTAAAAACATATGTAAAACGTGTTACCTATCTGTTAATTATAATTCTTTCTACGTGTTTTAACTGTCTTACGAGGAATTATCAACCTGTGAAGGGAAATCCTCACAAGAATATTACTGTAATCACCGCAAACGTCTCATCAAACATGGGGCTGGGTACTTCCACAATAGCTACCAGCATTCAATTTAATAGAACACTAAATTAATAAATTGCCTGAACAAGCTCCTCGTATGAAAGCAAAGTTCAAGGTTTTCGATATTAGGCTCCAGCCAACAAATTAGATCCTCGCCCCTGTTGAATTCTAAAATGTTAGTGGTTTCTTTGTAACATATAGCACTACACTAGTTCCAGTTGTGTCGATGAAGAAACTTGAAGTGTAGATGTATATTCCTAAATATTTTAGGGATGTAATAAAACAGTTAAAGATAAAATTGCAATCTCGACTATCCCATGCATAAAATGTAACCTATAAAGCCAAGTGAAAGCCATATAAGTTGGGAGAACTTCTCGCTGAACAACTTGTTGAAAGTGTGGGAGGAGAGAAAGTTGTGACGTAACTTGAGGGGAGAATTCTCACTGTCTCATTGGTGTTAAAGAGCTGGCGCAAAGTTCCTAATATGGTTGTAGAATACTTCATTAATCCTCTTAACTTAAGGAAAATAATCTTTGTCTTCACAAGTTTTTGAAACTCTTCAAAACTGGAATTATAAGCTATATCACTCAGCTTATACTGTAGGACTTATATATCTGTTAAATAAACACAAATTTATATGAAAGTTTACTTTCACCACGCTGTAATTAGAATTAAAAGTTACGAACACTGATTGAATAGTTTTAAACAAAGTTGATTAGAAACAATTACTGTGGATAGTATAACAATTTGATAAAAATGCATCGTCCTGCTTTATATCTTGATAGCCTAATAAACTTGAGCGCTAAATCCTCTCACTTTACTCTTGTTAAACATATTTCATAGAGTCTTCTCGGCGTCACTCCAGGTATTATGTGCTTATAACTCTGTATAAAGTTGTATCTTTGAAAATGGCTTACACTATTAAATATACTTCATCGATGTAAATAAATCTTATCTGATTATGACGCAAATTGGGTAGACATTTCAGCATGAAAATTAGAAATAGTGTAGTACAATCAGAATAGACATCATCACAGTTACTAATACATATATTACTTTTCCCCTGTATACATAATGACAGGAAGATAGTTGAACACAATATAACAACATAACTTATTCAACGTAATGCTATAAAGGTAGTCAGAACTAAGTGATTAAATAAAGTTATGTTTCTACGTTCAACTTATTAAGGCAGACCATATTTAAATCTCACAGAATAGGTATATTCCTCCATATCCCAGAATAAAGACAAAGAACACCGAGGAATACAACTAATGAACCAGAGCGTAAACTTTGACCAACAAGTAAACCACTTAATTTCTTATTGTATGTATAGGAGGATACCACTACGCTTGGAGGCATAAATAAAAACCATTGCAGTAGCTCTACATCGTATTTAACTAATTTGATATATTACTATGTAAATTTGTATTGCATATATTTCAGTAAGCCCAACGTAACTTAGTAAGAGAACTATCAGTCAACATGACACAATCTGAACAGACGGAAATGCTGGCATTCTGGTCTCTTTCCATATATGACCACCGAAAAAACACTACCTAATGTACTCAATAATCATGAGTACCACATTTATTTTCCTACCATAATCGATAGGATAATTAAACAGCTATCCACTCAACTAATAATTGTAGGGATAACATATGATGTAAGACTAACGGTTACTTTACAATTGTGTTTCTTAAACTGCCAGCAATACAAAGGAACCGAACATGAGAAAGGATAACAATAGGAGATGAAAGAGAAAAAGAAGGGGACGCTTATATTAACAACACTGCACCCAACCCCCACTCATAGGATGAGTGGATGGACTTGTAGAGTCGACTCAGCACTAGCAGCTCTATCAGCCATCTTGTCATCTATAGAAATAAATACACTCTCTTGTGTATACTTAATCTCTGTTAGTGCTTTCAAAAGCAGTCGCCATGTTAACACAAACGGATTAAGAAGTACATTGATAAAGAGCTTTGCATATAATTTACGTGTCCACGGTTTTTTGTTCTACGTGAGATCGGTCCGAGAAGTTCTTGTCTATGTGTGCTTTTGTATTCCCTTATGCGTTTGTCAGAACATTATCTAGAAATTGAATCGACGTAGATCGGATAGATTTAGGAACAGTCTTTGTCTGACGAACAATATAGTTAATCATTCCACTGCACCTATTTGTTTAGAAGTACATAAAAATTGTGAGAAATGTATAATTGTTGACCAAAGTCCTATGCGTGCCTCTCATATCTTATTTGTATTTGTGTATTTGTCTTATGATTTCTTTACAAGCCATCAAGAAAAATGCCTGTGGTAAATAAGAAACCGTTTTAAATTATTGTACCCTCGCCAATCTTGTTGAGAGAAAAGGAGCGAACTCGTAGCACCTATTCTTGTTGGTTAATGAGCACGATTGTAATCCTATTAATTCACTATCTGATTCCAAGGTCTAGCATTACTCCATGAAGTAATCAACTTTTAAGAGGTATAAAAGCATGGAACAGGAAACATTAAATTACAATGACTATAAGGTATATTCATCGTTGATGTATATAGTCGTCGACAAATATTGAAGTTGTTTGTGAATCTATAGTAAGGTGGAATACTATATGTGCCTTTCTGTAATGGAGTACTGACAAGGATTTAAAATGCAGAAACTTGACAAAAAGGAGACAACAGAACACAAGACTAATAACCTAACCGTTACCCGCGCCTTCACACGCAATTCGCCAAATCAAAGAACTTAACCCACTTTATGTTTGCGTTTATAATGTGTGAGACCTATGGTGGTTTTCAAACAAGTAAGTTTTTATCTGCTACTTACCATTTCAGAATCTGTAGTTAAGATATTCAGAAGTGAAATACAATTTGACTGATTATTATTTGTTAGTAAGCGCATGTAGGTGCATACATTTGTGGTAGGAATCAATTACATTTCTGATGCTACAGTTTAATCACTTTATGCCTGATAAATATAGATAGGCTATATACATTATCAGAAACAACCCTTGTTAAAAGAGCATAAAATTTCGGCACTTGTAATTTACTTCCGGTCTAAGTATTTCCAGTGACATAAGTTGAGTTTGCTTTGACGAAAAGAAGATAATATATATACGTAGAATTGAGAATCACTCATTTACGGCCTTTTTATCTACGCACGGTCTAAGTGTCTATTGTAACCGTTTAAATTATCTTTCAGACACTTACTTACGGTCCCACTGTTGAGTTTGTCCCGTTGCTCCGATTAATGAAGTATATACACATGCAGGTCCTGGAAAACCAACTTTGATCAACAGTGTCTACTACCGGACCCTATTACTTACTTCCGGACCTTATAACCTGTTTCCGGTATAAGATATTTCTATAGTTCGCTCTGTTGTGCCGATCAAGAAAGTGTCGAATAAATAGGAAGGCTTGAGGAGAAAATGTAGGGCAAAAAATTAACTCTTGATATCTTCTTTTAGTATAAATTATAGAGTGCAAACCCCTTACTAAATTCATGCAACTTTTCAAGATTATTTTTATTATGGTTTTTCAAGAAAAAGGGCTTTGTGTTTGGAAAACTATACCCCTGAGTGTTTTAAAACAGCCTTGATGTAGTATATCAAACGCATAAAATGATTCAATTTCTTCACTACCCCAATCTGTATAATGAACTTGATAGTCTTTTAAATATAAATTGCACTACTGATAAAGCAATGTGCAGTTCATATTTCCAAAATTTTAATGTAAAGCTAACATTTTAATGTGTTAACAGCTGTTTAGATTCAATTTCATTTAGATTACGTGTAGTTGTTATTATTATACCATAATAATTGTTCTCGGAAACGTTTTCATATTTTAATTTTCATAAAAACCTTTATTGGAATTGTAGAAAATGAATATTAGAAAAAGTAATTAGTCAAAATGGCTAGGAAACACTGTTCTGGGAGCTGAACAGTGCTCTCAAGAAAGACTACAAAATTCCACATACATTTATAGTACCTGGTTACAATAAAGTATTTTATATATAAAGTCAGTTCCCAGTTGTAGACTGATTATTCCATTAATAAGTCACCTACGAGACGTGCCAATCACTTACCGCTGAAACACACTCAATATACTCATTTCTCATCCAACTCTTGTGCATTCTCTAGTCAGTAATAAATAAACTCGTCCTTCTTATTCGACACTCTATCGAAGATTGAAATTTGTTTCAACTAATATTAAAAAATACTATGGTAGCGTAATACGAGACAGAAGAGTCTCTAAACCGGACACAGGGACACTATCAGGAATTACATATTTGTATTCTTACTCCCAAAGTACGCACCCCTGCTTCTTAGGTGCAATTAACCCTTATGTGGATAAATTTTAGATCCACCTAAGATTGCATTGAAAGAAAAGGTCATCCCAACGGCCTATTTAAACTTTTATCTGCATTCAAAGTCATCTATCTAACGTAATTTCTTCCTTTTCTATGAGATCCAGATTTCTCTGAAAATCTCCCTCAAATTCAGAAAGTAAGAAAAGATCAAATGCCGTCGGCTGATATAGGAGAGGAAATATATGTCACCGTTTTCTGTGTAATATCCGCCGCGTCAACCCAAATATCCAGCACCAGAATTCATCCTTATTTCTTACGAATACGCATTGAAAAATAGCATTCATTTCAAATTAATATTCAGTTTAAGAAACAAAACGTCTTCTTCTCAAAAATATCCTTCATCTACATTAAACCTACTTACTTTAAATTCTATATCCCCTTAAAGCCATTAGGTTTTAATATCTAAGTATTATTACTAGTATACAATTATCTAACATTGTCCACCTACTTATAACTATAATAATATGTATAATAGAGGACGTTAGTATTTTAGGACTGGTTTTCTGGTTCAATGTTATTTTGTATATTGCAATTAAATAATAAAGACTCATTGAAAAAAACTGATATTTAAAGGGATTGGTAAAAGAAAGTTCAGGTAACTCATATTTATTTTCATCAAGTAGGCAGAACATTCTATCACGATTAAATATGAGATTAGGAATATTTAAGGGTAGTTGTTGAAGTTCCCAGTAATAGAGTAAGTCTCTTTATTTCCTATTTTTTTATTTTCTACGAAATGCGTTGAAAACAATACTAACTCCTGAATCTAACGATGAAAAGCACATCGTACGATAATGAAAGCAAGATTGAAAGGTTTTTAAAAAATTACGATTGCTAGTTGTTGCAGCAAACATTTTACAGTCGACAGCGATGATAATCCTGAATCGATTACAATTATTTCTTCAGAACATCTTGATAATAATGTATATCTGGTTAGTACTACTTTTTACGTAATATAACCTACGATGAACTGCACATAGTCAGTTTTATTGTTTAAAGTATTATATTTAGATAAAGCTTTGCATATTTATTCAGTATTTATATATATATATATATAATATATATATATATATATATATTATTCAGACAGTTACTTGCTTATGTAACTTTAGTTTACAGTTATAATTTTATTAATATAAAAGTTGCCGCAATAGTTGAACCTTACTTATTAGACTAAAGTTACGTAACCGTTAAGCCCAATTTAAATCCATCTCAAATTACTTAAAACAATAGCTGCTCTTGCCTATAGTGTACCTTTTCGCTATGTTATATTGATAAAGGGAAGAATATAACTAAGTTTACTCTTGATCTGAAATGGTTTTTTAAGGTATTGTTAATCCGCGAAATAATTAGTTCTTTCGAAGATATGTATTTTTTAAAGCATACTGTTTGTTTTTATGGAATACGTTGTGTTAAAATACACTTAAAAATAAAGTAAACTGAAAAAAAAACAATTTTTTATAGTTAAATAAATTAAGAAGTACTGATTTGAGCTACTTAAAACTAGTTTTCTTGTAATATTGCTTGTATGCGTCATAACAAACTTCACTCGACCTTTTCAATAAAGTGTACTGCCAAAAACCATAACTGTAAACTGTAACTATATGTTTCGTTACAGTATTTAAAGTTTGAAGTCACAACTCTAAACCTATTATAAATAAGAAAAAAAATTTGATATGATCAGTTTATTTTTATAATTTTTTAAAATATATGAAAAGCTATAGAATGGTTGCAAGTATATAAATCTACACAGTAATGACTCGTAGTGTATATTTTATTAAACCAATCGTACCAATGTAAATAACGCATGCAACAAGAATATATACCGTGTAGACGGAAAGCCTGGGATTCTTCTGGTTGCTTCGGCTTTTGAATAATATAAGAGTTTCGTTTTTGCGTTTCACTCTGTAGGGCAGCAAACATTCCCACATATCTTTCGCAGAGCGTAGTTTAGAGTGGTTATTCATCTGCAAGTATTATGTTCGTCTCTAAAATAAGTTAACTCGCTCTTCAAATAATGATATGTTTTTTTTTGTATACATTCAGGATTTCCTAAACCTATATATTAACCTAATGTATATAAAGACTGCTAATATGTAATAATTTTTTATAAAGTTAAGCAATGTTACATGTTATAGCAAGACCATACAATTTATTGGTCTCTTTATTGAGTCGGTTGTTTAAATTATTATAAAGAAGATACAGTATATTTAAATCTTTATATGCTAAACATAATCACGCATATTGGCGGGAATGGTTTTGTCGATTAGTCTCAAAATTAATCCTCAAAATTTCAAAAATCTGAATTTGAATTAGCTAAAAAATGTATCTTTTGAAAAACAACAAATTCAATCCTACTTACTTCAAGTTACAATAGTTACTTAAAGTTTTTTAGCTTTGATGGCCTCATTTGTAAAAAATAACAATTTTGGATTTAGTTTTATAAGTGTTTAAAACGAATATAAACATATTTCATATAATTTATAATAGTTTTTTTTAATACTTTAACGATACAAGTAGTTATTTACTATCTCAATCGTTAATTAGATTTGTAAAAATTCAATATTTAATTTTCAATTTTTGACAAGGATTAGCTGCCATGTCACATTTCCTCGTGATGAAATTTAGGCTGTATTATCAATGCTTAATATAATTACAGAAGTGAAAATCGGATAAAATTGCTTATCTTTGTAAAATAATAATATTCAGTTTTATAATCAGTTGTATAACAATGTATTAGTAGGTAAATTCAAGACGGCTATCAAAATAAAAAACTAGCTATACATAATAGGTATTATAGTTTATAGGTCCATAATATAAAATAATTTCCTACTAATGTCAATTCAACCAAAAGATTTCTCGTAACTCCCTACTTTTTATACACATTGTACTCGTATATTGCCAGTAAATGTATTTGTTCTGTTTCAAGATTTGTTATAATGTCTTTAGTTAACCCAGAAATGTAGATTCGAATTTCAGTTAAGTCATTGCATTTTTGTTTGGTAATAAAAAATTGACAAGGTATTGTCACATATCTCATTAAACATTTACAAATAGGTTCTAAACCATTTTCACTTAAAATATTTACTATACTAAATGAAAAGTTCTATTAATGAGTAAATAAATATATAAAATATGATTTTACAAGAAACAAAAAAATAGGTTTTTCAAAACGCATGCAGAATTTTCGTTACATTTTAACCTACAATTTCTGTTGCAACGTTCCATTATTAACGTTTACTATTTTATAAGAAAATATTATTGCACAGTTATTTGATAAAAAAAGCTTTTACTTTAACTGTCAATGAGTGAGATGGAAAACCTTTTTTGGGTGGCGGAACTGAGAAAGAAACATAAGTTGTTACACCTGGAACTACCAGCTGTGTAGAAAGCTGTACATCACCGCTTCTCTCTCAAGACGCATATAATAATGGTTCTCGCTTTACCACGGCAACTTATATTGTTAGTTGTTTTACTCCTCTGTAACAGAGCATACTTTTGTGCTACGCTTTTTTACTGTACAGCGGTTGCATTTTAGGTAACACGACACAACGGGTTGTCGATCACTTATAATACATAATACGTTATTATTTGCTTTTTAATCTGTAAAAATCTTATCTAGCTTTTACTCCTTATTTCCATAAGTTGATAAGTATAATGAAGTTTTCAGTGAAGGATGAGCTTCAGCATTGTTAGGTACATTTACTGTCGTATTAGGTAAAAATATAATCCATCTCAAGTCACTATAATAAAAGATAGTTGGGAAGTACTGTTTTTGTTAGTAATTTTTAGTACAATATTCTATCTGCTACGTGGGTTTTTAAATTATATAATACATTTCAATCTTTATTCAAATCCATTTTTTCATTGACCAGTGCATAATTGATGTAATTTCATCATTAAATGTTGTTGGACAGTTTTACAATATTGTATTTAAAATTAGATTTTATTACACACCTTTTCTTTACAAAACTGATACTACGACAAATGCTTAATGTCACGCGTGCAAATATTTATATATTTTGTGGAATTTGTATTTCCCAAATAAAATAGTATCATTGTTTTGTACGTGCACTTTTGCTTTCTCTCATATTGCTTCATTATTTGTAATGAAAGAAAACATTGCATTGCAGAAAGAATTATTGAGAATATTGAAATATTTTTAGATTATCAATTAATTTATATAAACGATCTTAAAATTTTGTGATATTCCATAAATATGTACAACCCATATACATGTATAATATATATTGCTTGATCATCCAATAATTTAATTATTTTATATAAAGTTATGTGTCTGTACTTGCTTATTATATTGCGTAAATAAATTCTAAACAAACATTTAACCCAAAGTGCATTATATTTTTCAGTTACTATTTCAAAAGTTTACATTGTTTCATCAGTATGTAGGTTCAATAAATGTTCTAGGAAAAATTCAAGATTTTAATTCCGTACAAAATAAAAGCTAAAGCTAGTTAGCTATTTAACTAAGAATATGTAGTCGGCGTTCCCGCAAGCTCATTATCGATTTGATTACGTATCTTGTTAAATCAAAATATCAGAGATTTAAAAAGTTAATTGAAGCTTCAACAACCAACGTTAGTTTTTGTTGATGAACCTGATTGTGGTTGAAATCTCTTGATTGTGTCTCCGTGATCAGCATTACAATTGATAGCGGCCATCACAACGGTGATCAATATTCTTTACACTCATAAACTTAACAACTATACAGCATTGAATTCTTATGTAGGCCTACATACTATATTATTATTACATACTTAAATTCCTACGAGAATCTTTTTGTTATATAATGTTTAAGTATATTCGTTAATTCGTTTATTAGGAAGAATGCCTACATTACAGGTTTCCCTAATTACAATGCAGCATTAAATTATATAATTAATTAAATAAACAGAGAATACAACGTGCACATAAGTATATAAATAAGCATAAAAACGTCGCATAAGTCTAAAAAATAATAGTAATAATAACAATAGCAATACAATAGATAAATAGTAAATAACGAACAACAACTAAAGTTAAAGTACTAAATAACAACATGGCCGATTTTATTGAAGAAGATGACAAAATACAAACTATTAAAGTGGAAATATTTTATAGAATTTGATACTTAATTTATACATGCAAAGCAAAAGATGGACATTACGAATAAATACTAATCATTACAATTTGAAAAATTTTTTTATAAATAATATTCTTAGGGAATTGCCAAAAATATTTACATCTAGCGGCAAGGCATTGTGAAGACTAATCATTACATTCATGGACGAGTTGGCAGCCAGGTTGGTACGAGAGTCGAGGAGAGAACAGCAAACGGTTTCGTGAATTTTATTGTGACTAGGGACGTAATTTGTAATAATAAACGTAAACTGTAATTTTTATAACAGAGATGAGTCGTCGGTTGCACCACCCACCAGCTTATAGAGGCAGACCAACATAGCCACCCGCAGCATTTACCCAGGAAGTCAAATTTAAATATTGATATAGATAACAGTTCGAGATATGGAACTACTGTTGTGTAATGCCCAAATTCCTTGAAATATAAGAACCTTAGAAATATCTTCTAGACGCTTTCTATTAAGTCGGAGAGGTAAACGAACTGTGAATTCCAAATGACTGAGCCGAACTCTAACCTAGGCCTTACTAAGGAGTAGTAAAAAAGTTTGATTACATTTGAATTTGTTAGGAAATTGCTAGATCTGCGGATGAAACTCAATACTGAGAATGAAGATTTACAGATGAAATCACATAGTTGGCAAATGAGAATTTTTCGTTAAACGTGATCCCTGGTCTTTCATGGAACTGTTGGTTACCAGTTCAACGCCTCCCATCGAGTAAGGAAAAATAACATTATTATTCTGAGATCTTTTTGAAAAACGCACAATGGAACGTCTTTCCATTTTGAATTTTAAATTAGTCTTACTCCATCGAAAAAGATTCTCTAAATCATCTTGTAGAACCTGACAATAAAAAACATTGTTTATTTTTTTGAATATTTTCAGACCGTCTGCATAAAGCAAAAATTCACAATGTGTAGTTGGAGAAGTAATGTTGTTGATAAATATAATAAACAGAAGTGGACCTAAGTTGGAGCATTGAGGAACTCCATATCTCGGATGAAATTCAGAAGATAATGCACCTTCATAAATAAAATATTGAACTCTTTTGGACAGACAGGATGAAAACAACCTTACCAATGAAGAAGATAACCCAAAATAATTAAGTTTTGAAAGTAATGTCAGATGATCCACATTATGAAATGCCTTTTCGAAATCTGTGTATAAGACATCCATTTTCCCTCCAGAATCTAAATTTGAAATGCATAAATCAGAAAAATTTACTCAATTTGATGTGATGTATCGACCATGAAAGAAGCCGAGCTGATGAGGACTGATGAGCATTTTACATGAGCGAACAATCTGTTGTACAATATAGACTCAAATACTTTAACCGGTGTTAGATATGGGTCTGTAGTTATTTATGTCTGATCTTTGCCCTTTTTTGAAAATAGGAGTAACTTTGGCCCGTTTCCAAACGTCAGGAAATTGCGAAGTAGAAATGGAAATATTGAAAATATGAAGTAAAGGTGAAACCGGTAATTCTTGAAGATATAAGGAGGCAGACCATCCGGCCCTACGGAAGTTTTTGGTTTTAATTTTTGAGGAGCCGAGAGTACCTCGTTGCGGGTGACAGCGGCAAGTGTCTTGACAGACACGCCAGGCATGACCGGTGAGCATAGCGCACGGCGCCACAAGTCCTCACTGTCCAGCTGACAGTGCCCATACACTGAACCAAAATACTGAACAAACTTGTCTGTTATCTGCGCGGCCCCCTCTACCTCCTCCCTGTCTAAAGTCGTACAGTGATCTGCCATCTAATACTCTTAAATTAATTACTTCTCACCTAAAAGATTTAGGATATACCTTAAATTGCTTTGAAAAATACTAATATTATGATGTTTAGACGCTTGGATAGTGCAAACCTTTATTGTACTTCTTGATTCCTTGTACTCTTCATAAATGCCAGAGATCTTATATTTTAAGTATTGACCCCTTACAATGTTCTTACGCCTAATCAAACTAATTAATAATCGATCAAACCAAGGAGGGTACTAAGAATTCAATTTACGTTGAACAGGTACACTTTGATAAATAATTCAACTTAAAACTGATTACAAATAATTAACGGCTTCAACAAAATTACACAATTTCAATAAATTAGACCGATCAACATCTCTTAAATAATTATACAACATTACAAAATCTGCTCTTTTAAAGTTAAATAATATAATATGGATATTTAGGTAACTATTTACAGTAACTGTACAGTGTAAAAACTCATTTGTCATTTTATGATTCTATTGTACTAACATACTGAAACAAATTAGCTTTTTTGAATTTGTAGAAAGAGTTCTAGATAGTAACAAAAGCACTTATAATGTAGGCCTATGTACATGACTATTAGGTTACATACACTATATACGTCTGAATATGTCTTTATTGTAATCTATTAGGTGGTGAGCTCTAGCAAAAGATTTAGCTGTATTTTAATAAATGAGAAAATTAGGAAAACGAGATGACCAGTAATGACCTCTATATAATTCAAAGGCAAGCTTACATTAAGGTGCAACCTTTCGATGATGCATTTTTATAAGCATTGTAAAAATAATACTAAGCTATTCCTTTAATCATATATATGATTAACCAATCAGGAAAATAAATATTACCAAATGATGTGACAATTATATCTTGTAACAAGGGAATAATTGGTCTATGGCGAGAAACTTTGAACGTTAATAACATAAATCTGCCTCCGGGTTGGAAAAACAATCTGTAACCAGTGCCGTTGCATAGGCTACTGTATAACTCCTATAAATTTAAGTAAAACATAAAACGTATCCTTTAATACTTGGATATGATTACTTATAAAACTAATTATTAGCTAAGTTTTAGTGAATTCCATTATTTATAGACTTGTATAACATAAAAAAGGACAAAATAGTTAAATTGTTACTGCAATTGTTGGAGCTACTCGATAGGAAGTCAAACAATATGGAAGAGAAATTCAAGTTTTTTTACAGTAACCTTTCAAAACTGTTTCACTCTCAGACTTCAGTCACAAAAAACTACTCTTTAAATTTTAATATAAAATAGATCAGAATATTATAATATCTTTAAGGTATTATCACTTATATCAGGATTAGACTGAATGCCATTTAAAAAGAATATACTGTGATATGCTCATGGTGTCCCAGTTTTCAAAAATATAAATGCGTGCGAAGCCATGGGTAACTGATAATTACTAAGTATCATATGTGTAGTGAGAGACCACGTGATCTAATAAAATATATAATTACTCCTAAGGGTCATATGTGCTACCCAAAATTAACAATAGACTTTTAAGGGCTAGATAGAATATACCTAAAACCTAACAATCCAGATGTGTTGATCTAATTATCAGTAATTGTTTTGCTAATTCAAAATGTGTTTTAAAACTCAAAATTGTTAATAATATAAAGATATTCAGTAATAATAAAATCATAAGTATACTTTTATATTATCTATTTGTATAAAGTATATTTTATATAATATTTTAACACACCATTTATTTTAAATGATTTCGAAAAAGTATTTTTATTTTTACATATATTAAGAAGAAATTGTTCTTTTATTGTTCATGTTTTATACATGTAAAAGTATGCGTATATTCATTATTATTGATGAAACTTAATCAATGATATGTATATGAAACTTAAATAAAAACTTTGATCATACAAATAATTTATAAACAAAGACTTACCTGACTAGCATTGCAGAAAAGTTTTGGTGTTCCTATCTATTGTTCTATTAACCAGTTCACTTCAAAATACAAGGTGGTAATCCAAGTATGACTAATTTTCGTGTGATATAAGTAGTCTAGGAGACTTTACAGTGTGTTTAGGCGTAAAATGATATATTGCAGTTACGGGAGTACTATATGACATTATAATACAGTGCTTACATTATCTACTCTTGAAACGTGGCCCGAGTTAATGTTAATAGTATACAGCAGGCCTGTGTATTACATAATTGTAGCAAGTGCAGACACAGTTGTTATGTACACAAAGTCTACCATACAGATGAACATATTGTATGCTTTTATGATTACGGTCATACACAAACACAAAAGTGTTGGTCTTTTCTTTCTGAGAGTTAGCGAAGTCTATCAATCGAGGGGCTAGCTCTTTCAGTGAAATTTAATGTTTATATATTTACCATAGTTTATGAAGCTTCATATAAGGAACATCTATTTACCTTGACCAACATCATTTATCTGATGTACTTATGTATTTTATTTAGTTACGTTGACGCATGCCATGAAATATTGTAATTGTTTCACGCAATTAAGAATATTATTATTATTATTCTGTTTTGAAGATGGTGCATTTCACTCCGTGGTATTTAGCAGAGCGTTATTGAACATATTACATTAGTCTTATGGGTCTAAGATATTAGCAACGATAAACTTCTTAAGAATAAACAAATTTTGTAGAAAAAACGGATGTCAGTCATGTGGTATATGATGGATTGGGTGATAAGACTTTCGCTTCATTCTATCGGGTCCTTCGATACGCCGATGTATCTGTAACACATATAATATAGAGTTAAGCCTCTGCTAGAGTGTGGTCGAGTTGATAGAAAGGATTGAGAATAAAATTCAACTATATATTTTAGATCGGTTTAAACATGGTAACAAAATTTCAAGTAAAATATTTTGAAACATAGAAAATGTACATTGACAATTATATACCACATTAAAAAGTACGGGTAGTATAAAAGAAACTACCCTGTGTCCATATAAATTGAGCGGTTATATTGGTGTGAAAATATATTAATTACACTCTTTAAAAATTAAAACAAAATCAAAGCAACACACATAATCTTAAGCAATCAGGTAATACCTTCATTTGTGAGATTTCACATAGTCTCCATTGTTAGCAGATAGATAGATATAAATCTGCCCACATCCAATGATGCTTTAACAATTTTTTATGTTTGAAAAAACCGTAAAAAATCATGGTCACAGTCCTTAAATGTATAACAGTTTAGTTAAAAGTCTAGTATTTTAAGTATCCTATACACACTAATCACATGATGCTATGTCTGGAGATTACATGGACCCGGAGATATCGGCGGCGCGGTCGTTCACAGTTCACCGAAGGGAGAAAGTGTTATTAAGTGATTCTTTTCCAAATAGGTTCCAATACTAACTGACACTATCTTGTATAAGATTAATACGTGGCTGTGGGTATGCATAGATCTTTGTAACAAATAATTATTGTTTTAAGAAATGGCCGTTATATCTGTCATAAAAGTAGCATTTCAGAATCGAAGATTCAATCATCACGCTACCTTTCAAATAAATAAACAATAACATTTTGTCCCGAATGACGATAACACATGGGAATGGTGACTTCTGAGGTCGTAGTAATAAATACTCGAAATGCAAAGTTTACGTATAAGTTCAATTTAATAAATGAAACTTACAAGCACCACTTTTAGTTGGTAAATTAAATGTATGCCTTGCCACCTTGCTGCCAATTAGAGTACAAGAACTAAAAATGTATGTCTGATAGGTGGGCCTAAATATCCAATGTTCTATGGAATTATGCCTACGATATTTTACTTTATAAAACTTTAAGATTTTACTTCCCTTCGCAATATGTAGACTCACAACCCGGGCGTTGGCGTCTTGGCACGAGACATTAAAGCTGTAGTCTAAGAAGGGTTATTTCTAGTCGGTAATTACTAGAAGTTATGAAAGTGGTAGACATCTACTCAAATAATATGTGAGCTCGCCTAAAACCAATTCGCGACGGTATTAGCCATTTAATGAGATAAAAAACTTATCACCTCAACGTGCTCGTCAGAAGGACGACGCCACAAACTTGTATCCATTTCAATCAAGCAAATAAAAGATCTTCAAGGGTAAGTTACTTTACTATTTACAACTTTACTTTACGTTACATTCATTTTTATATGTTTGGCATCAAAGGGCTAATTTAATAATACGAAAATGTAAATTTTACTTACGGACATAGCGCGCGAGGTGAAATCGGTCACGTAGTTGGGCTGCTACGAAGGGTTACAATAAAATATCCATACGCGTGACAATTAGGTAGTTAGTCCGTCTATAATTTAATTCCGGAACATTGGATAAAAAATAGTATTAAGTTGTACTGGCTAACTAGGTAGTGAAATGTTGCGTAATATAAAATGGAACTAACTAACGGTACAATTTTTCTTAATAATAAATATTAGAATAACTAAAAGAAATATTAAATATTATAATATTATCCAATCAATTTCCCTTATATTGTCGGGTCGGTACATTTACACAAGTCTCGTATTTTTCCTCGTTCTTAAAAAAGGATCTAATTCCGTATATAATATATATATATATATATATATATATATATATATAGGCTCAGGGTCCACTTCAATATGTTCGTACTGTATAGATTCCATTGTCAGATAATATATTTAAAGTATAAATTACTTACAGCAGGCTATAGAGTATTAAGGATAACTAAGTGATATATTTATTTTATATATTTAATATATTTATATTTGCAATAATGAGGTTTCTATAGAAATTTTGTTTTGTTGCGCTTTTTCGGTTAATAAGACCGCTTGAAATTGCAGTTGCAGGCTGCATGTGTACTTATGATAGTCTGGGTTTTTACAGGCGACCGCAAGAGACCTCAACCGTAGACCACAAGCATTCGCATTGGCATATATTATAAATAGTTTCGTTTTCATCCTTAGTGAATTATTTAATTTTAAATTCCTGCCATATTGGTTTCAAAATGTGAGGTTATGCTCTTCTATTCTCGTCAAAGCGCGCACATGGGCGCTGCCAGAGTAATAATATTCTTTATTGTAGAAAACAATTAACAATAATCGTATTGCTGTGTTAGTTTTATCGTTTACAATAGTTTAGGAGATTCCAGAGGTTTAGGATGTTTCGGTTATTACCTAGAGTACCTAATATTGATGTAAATGGAAAACGTTCATACAAAAATAACCCAAAAACTATCACAATATAATTTTAAGTAAATAATCGAATAGTAAATAAATATAAAATTAAAATTATACTTTGGGTACGTAACTTCCTGTTGCCGCATCTACGATTGTGGATAAGTTTCCTTAGATACCAGAAGGGGAGTTATAAAACATTATTTTTTAATGTTACTGACGATTATCCCAGCGGGCCATCACAAACTCGTCAACTGAGTAAAATACCCTAGACACTATGAAGTGTTTTCATCCAGATTTAAACTGTTTGGGGTTAAAACGCGCTTGAAATCTTCATGGAGCTCATTGATTAGCCTTACACAAACTTGAATGGCAAGTATTCAAAAAAAGTTATGTACTGTGCCATACGAAAGTTGTCCCAGCCTCTAGTTCCGTATTGGTCTACGTCGCTACCCCGAGACATACTTCAATCGGCAATATAGCACTACGTCGAAAATATAGGGCCTAGGCAAAGTCAGCAATCCAAGCTCCCCTTTGGTCATTTTACATTGACTCTCTTTGAATTTATTTTTTAAATGATTATGGCAATTGTGTTACGTTATAAACATTAAATGTGTATTTAGAATAACCACTCCACAATCTCAGACCATACACTAAATTTGGATGTATTAAGCCATGCCTTGAGTTCTTCAAAGGCTTTTGATTTCAAGATCTGGTTAAGTTTTTTGATATAATGCAGATAGGCTTATCGTCAGCATACTGAATAGTTATTCCATTATGGATTGATGATCTCAATCTGTTGACGTAGTCGATAAACAGGACTGGTTATAGAATTGATAATTGTGGGACTCCATAGGGCATATTAACTGTTAATACATTTTGTGCAACCAAAAGAGTATGAAATAAG
>NW_025785162.1:0-23343 GCF_021130785.1 Homalodisca vitripennis | reverse complement strand
TTGTACGTCGAATGCAAACAACCCTGTTTGTTTATGGGTATGGCCTTCATGCAAAAAATGTTACCATATGGCGATATCCGAAGTGGATGGATCCAAAAAACGTTTATAGCAACAGCAGAATGGCAAGAAAACAATTTTTGGAACTCAACTGGCGACGAAGATTATGGCTAGTATTTCTTGAAGTGCGATTCTAGGTAATATCCAACAAATTGTACAACGAACAGTCTACACAGTGATTTACCTCTTGCTCCAGGATAGCATTTTATAAAAAACTAAACTTGCACCAATACTCTACTGGGATTTATAAAACTGAATTACGGTTGTTCATAGTTCAAGAAATTTGAAATTTTACCTCGAACAGAGGTATGATTTTGTGAAAACATGTGAATAGAGGTATATCGCATTCGCATCAGAAGCCTTTTATGAAAAAGTACATTGATTTTAACAACAAACCATGAGAGTAACCACAAAAGCTACAAGTGGACTTTGAGAAAGATTTTTTCAAAGCTGTACTGAACAACTCAGTTCTTGTGGAAAAAGTAATTGAGATAAATGTGCGAAAAATAAGATGTGATATCACAACTCAGGAAATGATAGAATTTTCAATGAAACAAGCTAAGAAAACAAATTTCAAGATGCTTTAAACATCTTTGGACGACAACTGTGAGTAGCGAAAAGTCCCCACATGTACAAAACAGAACAGTGAAATAAACCTTTAACAAGCCGAATCTACATAGGAGATTTTCAGTTCTCGGACCCTCTTCCAAAACTAACTTGCTAATGTACGAGTTTTATTTACAACAAATAATAAATGAACTATGATCCAGAAAATTTGAATACTGTGGTTTATATTATGGATACAGAAAACAGTTATTTTTCTAAGAATTAAAACAGTGATCCTTACAAACATTATTAAAGAAAAATTTTGCAATGACTTTGATACGAGCGATTAATCCAAAAGATTCTCATGACGAATGTCTTCCACTACTAAAAATAAACGAAGGTAATAGGGAAATTTAAAGAATGAGTTAAATAGCGAAGTTTTAGAAGAATTTTGTGGTTTTAAGATCAAAGATGTACTCGTACAAATATCCCTAAGTACAAAAATCCAGTAAGATGCAAAGGGATTAATGAGAAGCGTTTTGCTTAAATAAAAACAATTAAATCATCGGAAAACTTGGAAGAGATGTCTTTGTTCGAAGATAAAAGAAAGAAATTTAGGGAGATGACAGTTAAATCAAAAGCAACAAACATGAGTGTTGTACACAGTTACCCATAAACAAGCTCGTGCACTGAAAGTCGCTAAAGATGATAAGAGAATTTGTCCTAACGAAAACTAAGATTGGATAGCAGTACCATTATGGCTATAAAAATGAAGCAAAATATTGACTGAGTATTATTAAGATGAGTTAAAATAAAACTTGGGAAAACTTTGACAATGGTAACATGGAAGATGATTTGAATTCACATTGCCACAAATGCCAAGTAAAAAAAACGTAAAAATAATAGATGTCTACAAATCGTTCAATACTCCAAAAACGGGTTGTATAGCGAATATTGCTGGCAAAATGTTCCAAATGTAAGACAAATAACGCAGTCAATTTATAAAGAAATCCAAATGAAGAAACAAAGGCCTAAAGAACAAGAATTAAAGAATAAAGGAAGAAATAGAGATTGAATCTATAGAGAAATTCATGCACCAGTACGAAAAAAGTTTAAAAAGAGAAAAATTATAACACTAGGAATTGACAATTTATGGGCAGCAGATTTTAGTTATAATGTCTAATTATTCGGATCAAAATGATGGATTCAAGTATATGTTAAATGTTATTGATACTTTCTCAAAATATGCTTGGTCAAGAGCTATCAAAAGAAAAAACGGCAAGGATGTTTCAAAAGCTTTCGAAAGATATAGTAAAAGATGCCATAAGGATCAATCACAAACCTCCAAAACCTACTTCATACAGATAAGGGTTTAGAGTTTAAAAATAAAGAATTTAATGATGTTTTGAGGAAATACAACATTAAGATTTATCATACTGAAAACGAAGAGAAATCAAGTATCGTAGAGAGATATAACAGAACTCAAAACGAAAGGATGAAAGTTATTTTTGAGATTAATAAAAAACTTTAAATGGATCGATATTCTTCAAAAAATAGTCACAAATTACAATGATACGGTTCACAGCACAATCAAAATGAAGCCCAAAGACGTAGATAAGGATGCAGAAAAGGAGTTTTTAGAGACCGTTTTCAAGTATGTTCCACCTGAAATTCACACGAAAACTAAATTTAAGGGGAGCCCGAACGCCATTTAAACATGAATGTTAACTGTGGGACACATTACTCAAAGGACTAAAAGAGATATCTAGATGGAACTTTTTACAGTACTTAGAGGACACCTTTTGCTAGGTTGTTGGTGAGAGGAGTTTTGAATACAACCAATAATAATATTATTTTAATTTTTTTTTAATTATACTTTATTTTTACAAATTTTATTTAATAAAAAAAATCAATATCTCAAAAGTTAGTAACTCAATTCAAATATGCTCTCTCAGGAAACTAGCTTAAGCCCATATAAAGATTTCCTGAAAGCTTCATTGGTCTACCTTTAATACTTTTTTACTTATGTGTCTTCAAAATATTTAAAAATGCAAACTTTCGGAAAATCAACAAAAACTAAAATAAAATAATATTTTTGCTATTTACTCACATTTAGTGCCCTCCAGCAGCATATGCTGGGTTGTCTGGGTCTTCTGCATCTTGGTACTGGTCCTCAAGTCTCCTTTTTAAGCAAGGTTTCTGCTCTGTCTGATCTTTTTTTTTCCAATTCTTCTGCGGCCTTTTCACTTTTATGTATTCGGTATTTGTCTAGGTGATGCATAGCCTCAATGAAGTGCTTACCTAAATTGTAGCCCTAGGTGCTCAATTACTTTACATTTGCTTGAAAAGCCATCATTGAAAGACAATACAGCATCTTGGGCACCAAATTTTAATGTTGGTAGGCCTAGGAAGGTCCTTTTAGGCACACGGGTCCAAATAAGATTATTCAAGGCCTCGTTTGGGTTTTGTGTTTTACCAGCTAAGCATTTTTTTAACAATTCAGGGTTAGAGAGATCTCTAAATATTGGCTTTACTTCTGACATTATGATTTTCAGGAAGGTGAAAGTGCTTGTCGTGGTCATATTCTTTGCCCTCGATAACTGCAATGTTGTACTTACACCACATATCAGGTTCTTTAGGACAGAGTTCATGGACGTGACTCATTGTTACTTGACATGACATGAAAGTAAGTGGCCCAGACTGCTTTTTTCATATCATTCAGGCTGTGACAATTCCTTCTTATAGCTAGGCCATAAAAAATCTGAAGCTTTTGAACAGCTAAATCTGTTAGTCGATTTTTTTCCCGAAAGCGGCTTACCATCAGCAAGCTTTGTGTTCTTTGATTTCTGTTTCAGTGTACGCAATCGAGTTCCCATTCTTTTTTTAATATGCCCTATACACTCCAATTTACTTATTTTTATATCCTCACCATAGGGCATATACTGAAAAAAATAACTAGTAGGACTATAAAAAGTAAAATGATGCTAAACACAAATGTTGTTGCAAATATCTGCTAAAAATTACGTTTGCAAGCATACATTCAAATAATTTTCTATCTAATTTAGAGCTTTATATATATGAAGTGTTATATATCACTGGAAAGAGGAATTTCTAGAGAATAATAATCAATAATAATCAGAAAAATGTATTAAAAAAAATTATTTGGCGTTTGGGGTGCCCTTAGTCGATGATCATGTAAGAATTGTTAGTAAAAAACAAACATTTTCGAACAAATATAAGAACAATTGGTCAAGAGAAATCTTTGTGATTTATCAAATTAATAACACAGATCCTGTAACTTATAGTATAAAAAGATTTAAATAATGAAGAAATAAGGTGGAAGTTTTTACGAATATGAATTTGAGAAAGTCAAAGCTATAATTTTTTGTATATAAATGGTGAGGCTCAAAAGAAATGTTCCAATGTTGCAAGGAAATAAAAGGTTTTGAAGAATTTTATAAAAATAGAACTAAAAAAGACGGATTTGGACATTATTGTAAAGATTGTCATAATAAATATCGAAAAGAATTATACGATAAAATAGAAAAATTAACTCTAGAGGAGGAAAGAATGTTACTTTTGTAAAGAAATTAAGGATATTTCCAAATTTTACGATTGGCATTATAGTAAAAATAAAAAACATGCACATTGTAAAGATTGTACTATAAGAATTCAACAAGAAAGTCAAAAGGAAACCGACTCTTTGCGAGTGTGGACGAATCATTCAATGGTTACCTTATCTTCAAAAACATTTACAGACAAAATATCATAATTCGAGAGTTTAACATTTTCATCGTGTAAATAATTTTTTCAATATAAATGGAGTCTCAAAAGAAATGTACAAAGTGTCAAGAATTTTATAAGGAAGAGAATAGAAAAGACTGTTATTGTAAGGTTCATGATAAAATGGACAAATTAACCTTTAGAAGAAAAAAAGTGTTACTTTTGTAAAGAAATTAAAAATATTTCTGAATTTAATAACTGGCAGTATAGTAAAGATAGAAAAGATGCTTTTTGCAAAGATTGTGCTAAAAAAATTTTCAGCGAAAGTTATAAAAAACGAAATGCCTTGTGAATATGAAAAAAAAATTCTATATTGGTTACCTAGTTATGCTAAACATTTACAAACAAAATATCCATAATTCGAATGTTTAGTAAAAATTTAGTAACATTTTCATCGTGCAATTTAGATATTCTATAAATCAGTCGAGATTCTGCCATATTTGTAGTAAAATGATTTCCGTTGTATAAAATATTTCAAAGATTCTTTCATTTGGTTATACAGATTGATAGAATTTGGTTCGTCATCAATGAACAAAATCTCTAATTGCAGGATAATTTATTTTTAGATGTTTTAATTCGGTTTGGTATTTCTCGTTTCTGAGCTCTGATAACGTAATAAGGATATTCCCACATGTGATTCTCTTCTTAATTAATACAAAAACATGGTGTTTTTTCTTATCAAAATTTTTACAAACAAGGTCTGGTTTTCATTAAGTCAATTTTTACTTCCACTTTGTTTTGCGATTATTTCCGTTTTTATTTCATCTTTAATTTGCAAGTGTTTAACTTCGTCCTCTAAATATTTAATCTTGTTTTCAAGTTTGTACTCACCAAATTTACGAAATACTTGGCAAAACTTCTTCTAAAACACAATCTTGAAACATTTTCTGCTATCTTCGTTTTTGATTTCAGTATTAAAGAATATATGCCCGGTTCATTAATGAAAATAGTGTTTTTTTTGAAAGTTTGAAGGTAAGAACGATTCGTTCCCCCTTCTGAATTTATGTTATCGTAGTTTTTTTTATATTTGTCTTTAACGTGATCTCTAATCGCTTTCATCGTATTTTTAAATTCCAATATTTCTGCAATATCTTTTGCTTTAAAACCAAAATTCATTATTTTCGTCAAACAAATGTTAAAATTTCTTTATTATTGAATTTGAGTAGATTCACAACTGGACTCCATTTAGATAGAAAAAGAAATTTTAACTAGTAAGTTTTATTTCGAGAATAAAGGCCAGATTCATTAACGAAAATAGTGTCAGGATGAAAGATTTTGAAAGGGTCTATGGCATAGACTCTTGTAATTTATATATTTAAAGGCTATTTTCTCGTCATTATCAATATTATTTATGATAGCTTGTCTAGTATTTTCATATTGTAAAATTTCTGCAACATCTTTAGGCCTTAAACCAGATCACATTGTTTTCGTCTACAATCGTTAAGATATTCGTGTTATCGAATGTAAGTTGATTATTTCTTAGATCTATGACTGACTCCATTTAGATAGAAAAAAAATTTAACAAGCAATTATTATTTTGAGTTTAAAGGTCGAAAATAGTGTCTGGATGTAATTTTTGTAAGAGTCGCGATTCGATACCCTTGAAAATGTATATCTTCTAGTCTTTTCTTGAAAGTTTAAAGGTAGCCCTATATCAATAGACCCCCCTTGATTCATGTCCGTTGCTTCAACAATCTTAAGTAAATTGTAGTTTTACTCTCATTTTTCAATAAATTTCCTTCAGAGTCCTTGAAACAGTTAAGACGATTTTTTGAATTCTTTTCATATTTTTTCTAATTGGAATATAGTCTATTTCATTTAGTCGGTTTTTCACTAATTTTTGATCCATAAGCAACATTTGGAAAGAAAGTGTACAAAATTTCCGATTCTTTGTGAAGATATTCGGTGGATGATTTTCAAAACTAGGTTGAACGAGATTACAATGTACTTCAATTACATCAAACGGTCTAAATTTTGGCGTTTTATTTCCTAAATATACCTGATTTGGCTCAATAGTTTCTTGAACCAGACCCTAATAAATCTACAATAATTGCTGAAAACATTATTCTTACTGGTGATTTTATTTGAATTTTATTAGAGAGATAATTTTTTATTGCATTTCAAACTTGTTTTCGTCAAAGTTAAAGATTTTATCTGATTGTTTGAATGTTTTCAGATAATTTTTAAGGGAATTTTTTATTTGATCGAAAGTGTAATATCCTTTGTTTAAACCATAATATTTTGTTATGTTCTTCTCACTAAATCCTATACAATAAGGAGAGAACTTTCACTAATATTTATTACAAAATTGTCAGAATAAAAACCGCTTAAACCGATGAAATAATATGATTCTTCCTCTAAATGAATAGGATGTTCCAAGTTTAAAACTAATTTAGAGCTTTCTGAAGTCAACTTGAACAGCTTCATTTTCGCAAGCGTTTGCTTCAAGATGAAAATCTTCTATTTAAATGGAGAAATTTTTAAAGCAAAAAGATCAGATAAAACTTCAAACGTTTGAAGAAAATAAGAAAGATCAACCAATCAGATTGTTAATTGTTGGTTCAAGTGGATGTGGAAAAAACAACATTTATTATTGAATTTTATCTACAATAGGTTGATTCCTTATTCCAATTTGTATGTTTTTAGTAAAATCTTTAGAACAAGACGTATACAAAAAATTACAACAAAGATTTGAAAAATATTGAGAAAAACTTAAACAAAAAAATATCACATTTTTATAATGTTTCTGAGGACATAGTTCCGTTAAGAGCGAATGTAAACCCAATTCGTTAATCGTTTTTGATGATTGTATTTTGGAAAATCAGGACGTTATTAAGGAAATATTTCCGTAATGTCTCGTCACAAAAACATATCTTGTATCTATCTTTCCCAAATGCTTTTCATTCAAAGGTTGATAAACAAGTTATTAGAAATAATTTGAATATGTTGTGTGTTTTTAAGCAAGACGAATCACTATTCGAGAAAGATTTACAACAATTATGTTGGTTCTGATATGAGTTTTAACCACTTATGTATTGAGTTGTGTGATAAAAATTTGGAAGGGAGACTACGGATTTTTAAACAATTAATCTAACTTTGAAGCCTAAAAATGGTAAATATTTGAATAAATTTTCTAATATAAATGCTGCTTAGTGGTCTGACAAATTTACTCGATAAAATATTTGTTACAATTATTTTTACATTATCTTTACTTTTTATTTACATTATGAAAATAACAGAAAAACGGTAAATCTGTTCACGTTCCACGTTCACGTTCATGTTTCACGTTCCGTGTTTTACGTTTCACGTTCATGTTTTTACGTTCCACGTTCACGTTCTCGTTCTCGTTCACGTTTCAAAATTTTCCTAAATAAATGGCGAACGGTAACTTCAGAAGAAGCAAAAAAACTTGATCAAATCGAAAAGAAATTAATCAAAGAATTTAAAGAACAGATTCGAATGGATGAAAAAGAACAAGAATTTATTCAAAAAAATTAAATCAACCTGTAACTTCTGCAATAAAAAATGTTGAGGGCAAAATTGAAAATGTTTTAAGCGATAATCAAAAATTTAATGAATTTGGTTCCAGTTGTACGACAGTTTGCCGATATTTCGATACCAGAATCTGAGTTTGAATTGCCAAAATTACCATCGTCGACACCATTTAGACCTTAGAATCATTGAAGACTCTATACCATAGTTGAACCAATAAGTCCTGGAAACAACGGATATAATAATTGGTGAAATTGGTAAAAAATTTCTTCCTAGAGCAAAGGATGATAAAATTTGGTTTGTATTGGGACAGAAAAAAGAGAAGTTATTATGATTGGAAATTTGCCCGTGAATTTTGAGCATAATGATATCATTATTAATGAAAAAACATATAAAGGGAACTCAAGGTTTATGGAGATTATTAATAGACTATGACGCTCCAAAAGATAATTTATATTCTGAAGAAGATTTGAAAAAGTATACTGAAATTTTATGGAAATCTGATTCAATTTACAAAAATAATGATCCATCAACTAAGAAACCAAAGTCAAAGTAAAGGTAAAAAATATCTCAATTTGATTTAAACCAATTTGGGAAAAAAACGAATCGGAAGGATCAGGTATAAGAAAATACAGTGATAATAAGATTGAGTACAGATATATCGACGATTTGACAAAACTCGATGGAATTATAAATTATATTTATGCTCAAGAAAAGGCTGGAAATAACAATTTTTTGAATGAAAAGAAAGCAATTAAAGATTTTATTTCGAACAAACTTGACGAAAATGATATGAAAAACCTGATGGAATTAAATATTTAAAACGAATTTTTGCCGGCAATAAGTTCATCTATGATTGAGGGTAGTGGACTTTTGAATGATTTTATCAACAATTTACCTTTTTGAATTACACGTACCAACTTATCAGTATCTGGGGCCTGGCACAAAACTCGAAAAAAGACTAAAAAGAGGAGATCCTGGTAATAAATAAATTAGATTCAAGCTGCTATGGAACACGATATTTTTTATGCAAAACATAGAGACACAAATTCCAGACATATAGCAGATAAAGTTTTGCAAGATAAAGCAATGGATAGATTTTTATCAAAAGATGCTAGTTTAGGGTGAAAGATTTGTTGCGCTTCCAACAGCTGGAGCAATGTTTTTTGAAGAGAAAACTAGGAATGGGAATCGAAGAGAACTTGAAATTTTAAACTATATAAATGGAGGTGAATGTAAATTTCAGCAAAAATCAGAAAGAAAAAATAAAATCCGCTTTTAAGAAGAAAAAATACCCGTTTAGTATTCAATTTTAAAATAGATCAACTAAAAAATGGCGAAGATAAGATATTTTTAACAAATAGACAATACAATAAACTCGAAAAACATAAGAAAAACAATAAAGGAACCAGAATAGAATTTTCTTATAATCAGTTGAAAGATCTTAAAAAATGGTGGACTTTTGAAAGATTTATTAGATTTTGGAGAAAATATTCCAGTTGTTAAAAATGTTGTTCCTTATGTTCGTAAAGCTGCTCCAATCGTTAAAAAAGATGTGATTCCTATTGTTCGAAACATTTTAAATTGGTTAGATAAAGAGTTGGAAGATGTTACAGGGATCTGGATTAGATGAAAAAACTTTGAATTACGTGAAATCAAACATTAAAAAAAATTTGAAATCAAACCTTTAACATTCGGGGAATTGGAAGAAATCTGCAAAAAATATTAAACATTTTAGAGGAATCTTCATGAGAGATACATTACCTGAAAAAGTTAAGAAATTTGAATGTGGAATTTGTGAATTTAGGACTCGATTATGGGAAGTGGAACGCATTGGAATTTGTTATTATAAAAAATGATAAGAATGCATGTTATTTTGATTCGTATGGAAGAATTGAGGACAAACCACCTATAGAATTGATTAAAATATTTGAAAAAATCAAGCGTCTACTACAATGATTCTCAGATTCAAGACTATAAAGATCCCCCAATTTGTGGTCATTTATGTGTTTTTGTGTTGAATGAACTGAGTGATGGTAAAGATTTTAAAGAAGTTTGTTAACAAATTATTACTTAATAAATATGGATTCACAAAATATTTTTGACGTATTTGGAACACAAATTATTCAAAATGTAGATAATAGTTTGAATTTTGATAGTTTGAGAAATGAGTTTGATAACAAGTTAGAAAATTTATTACAAAACCTTCCAGATTCAGATATGTTTGCTGTCGAGATTGAAGATTTTAAAGCAGAATATGATAACAAACTTGCAAATTTCATGAGTTCAAATGAAGTTGCTGATAAAATAAAAACATTGAAAAAAGAAGAATTTGAAGATGGTGCAAAAAAATATTTACCAAATTTAATGTCTCATATCGAAAAAGCTGATAAAATTACTGAAGCGATCAAAGTTGAAAAGAATTATGTTAGTTTGGCTAATAAAAAAAGAATTGTCGGTGTTCGACCTGGTATTGACAAACATGATGTTGTTGTTAAAGAACAAATTTTAAAACCTCTAAAAATTATCAGAAAACATCGATATTGTTGATTTACATGATCCGAATGTTAAAAATGCCTTAGATTTTAAAGGAAAAAGAATTAGCAGTGTTATAGTAAAGGAATTAATCCATTTGATGTTGTTGTAATGATTCAATTAGAAGATCCTATTAAAATGTTTAATGAACTAAAACAAAATTATGAGAATCATAAACAGCATGTTAAAGATTTTACAACAGAAGTCTATGAAAAAACTTGATGAAAGAAGTAAAAGATCAGTAGACGATGTTGGTGAAATTAATGAAAAACTTACTAGATTTAAAGAGTCTTTTGATAAGTTTAAGTTTAGATGCTACGAAAACTTTTGAGAATATTGGTCATAAATTTGTTGAATACAATGATTCTTATGCTGTCAAATTTCAAAAATTAGAAGAAAAAAATTAATAAGTTCGAGGAAGATCTTACTGAAATAGGTATTCTCGCAGGGTTTTATGCATGATAAATTTCCTTATATAAATGGCGCTCATATACTGTGTGAGATGTTAAAGAAAAAAACTGCAACAAATGATATAAAATACTATGCAAACATCAATGGAGTTAAAAGAATTTCTGGAAAATGTGCTGAATGTAACGCTAAAAAAGAGCCAATTTATAAAAAACTTGAAATTTTTTCCTAATAAATAGAGATGGCGGGACATTACAGTGCTTTCGATCTTTTTATAATGCAACACGAAAGAGATTTGAAAAAAGAACATTGGGATGATATTTCTCAAAAATATGAATTATCCGAAGATATGATGAGATTATACGTAAACAAATTAAATTGGTATACACATTGCTAAATATCAAAATCTGTCCCCAGAGTTCATTCAAGAAAATATACATTATCAATTAAAAGATCATATGTCTGTTCTTTGTCTCTATCAACACTTGAGTATAACATTTTTGGATGAAAATAAAGATACAGTTGATTGGAACAATATTATAGATAGCGGTTACTATCCTGTGCAAATTTTTATTGAAATATGTGACCGAGATCGCAAAATTTAAGGAAGAGAATCCTGAATATGACGAAGTAGATCATTAAAAATGACTCTAATCTTTTTAATTATTTTACTAAAATTTTATATCTTTTCTTATATAAAACGTACATTAGATCGATGAAAAAAATGATATCTTTCTTATACATGATGTTTTAAAATTTCTAAATTTTCTCTTATTAAATGGCGGACTACAGAAAATATGCTAGTGATATTGAAAGGGCGGAGTTTTAAAAATTTCTATCCAATTAGTAAACAACATTTGAAATGAACCGAATAAAAGAACTGAGTTTAATATTGATTTTGGAGATAACTTTTGCTCGTCTAACTTCCAGTTTTATATTTCTGGAACTTTAACAAAACAAGATGGTCAAGCATATCTTGGAACTGATAATGTTAGATTAATCGATAATTTTATACCGTTTTTATTTTCTAAGATTGAAGTAAGAAAACACAATAAATTGATAGAAGAAGTCGAAAACTGTGGCCAATTAAGCACTATTAAAGGAACCATTTGTTATTCCAAAAGTGATGTATTTTCAAACAGTTTTTGAATCAACTTTTAAATTTGGACAATTTGAAGCGGCGTCGGTTGATTTAGCACATTTCGGCTTAGGATTCTTTGAAAATGTAAATTTTCCAATCTATAAAGGTGGATTTTACATTAGTTTCATAAGAGCTGAAAGACGATGATGTGATTCTGAAGACTGCAACTGGAAATGTTATGCCTGTTGATGGCAAAATTACAATTAACGAGTTTTTCATTAGAGTTCCGATGATTTATTACAAAACCACGAGTAAAATTCAGTTGATTGATGAAATTACAAAATCTCAAAACATTATGTTTAATTTTCTAGATTGGCAATGTATTGAGCAAAAAAGGTATTTCCGGAACAACTTATTCGTTCGATATCACAAATATTTATAGAAATATCTTCAATCCTAAGTTTGTTTATTATAGGTTTTCAAACAGATAGACAGAATAATCAAGAAAAAAATCCTTCAAAGTTTGATAGTTTGAATGTAAAAAATATCAGAGTAAAATTGAACGGTTCTTATTATCCAGATGAATTACAAAATTTAAACATTTCAGGAGGTCTTTTCAGAATCATGTATCAGATGTATCAAGATTTTAAGAAAGTTTACTACGAAAAAATATGGAAATGTATTATAATCCTAAAGAATTTTTAGCGAATAGACCTATTTATGTCATTGATACAACAAAGAGTTTGACAAATATTTCTGCTTCAAAGAACGATATAATTATCCAATATGGATTTTCAAAATGCTGTTACAAACGCGATTTGTTATGTGGTTGTGGTTTCTGAGAAATTTTTAGCCTATGATGTGATTAAGAACGATATTAGAGAAATTTCAGTAGTTAATGATGTTCATATTGTTCTCTTTCATTCCTTCTAAAACTTCAAAAATATACTCTTTCGCTGATGAAATATCACGATTTCTTCCGGAATAATCTTTGTAATCATAGACAAAATATCCTAAATAGTTGTACAATAGAATGAAATTATTTCTATTTATCTCTGTTGTAGAAATGTAAACACAAAACATTTGCGCTGAAAAATTTATATCTCGGCAGAGTTAGTTCCATAATCTCCATTTAAACAAAAAATCTTTCTGTTTAAATGGAAGAGTATAATGCCAACTGTTACAAGTGTTCTAATAGAGGAGAAATTATCGATAAAAGATATTTAGTTTGTAGAGGTTGTAATTTAATTTTGTACGAAAGACCTAAACCTAAGAAATTTCGAATTAAACTAACACATTTGAATAACCTGCTTACAAAATTGCAATATGGAGGTAAAAAAACAAACAAAATTTGTTTACAGAATTTAGAAAACAGAATAAAAATTTTTACTTATCTCTTATAACCGTTGAAAAAATTATTTTTCCTTTTCAAAGAAATACATTAGGTTTGTAGGTATCGATACACACGTTTATTATGAGAAGATTTTACCTGTATTTTTTTCATTATCTGGATGTTGAATTTGATTACGATTTTAAGCCTGAAATCTTTGATGATTTTATAGTACATTTGGAGAAATTAAATGAAGAACCTCGTCAAAAGAATGTGGTTTTACTCACATTCTCCCCGACTTCTCGAGTGATTGTTAGCAAATTCCATCATTTCCGTTTATAAGTTTTAATTTATAGTTTATTCGTAGCAGACCAAATAGATTGATTTGAGAAAGTAGAAGCAAACAGCTATAGATTCGGTTTCATTCGTGATTTTTCATTTTTGGGTTAGTAGGGGATTCTGGGTCGCTTTTGGAAACGGATTCAGTTAATTTTTCATTCGTGAGTTACTGTTTGATTTTACAGATTCGTTTTTATTGTCCTTTAAACAGTATTTTCCCCTTGATTTTTCTGTCTGTCTGTCCAAAAAGTGGTTCTAGGAACCTCATATTCCATATCTACTCATATATATATATATATATATATATATATATATATATATATATATATATATATATATATATATATATATGTGTGTGTGTGTGTGTGTGTGTGTGTGTATTATACTAGCTGTTACCCGCGGATTATTATACTAGTATAATATATTATATTATACTAGCAAGTTTTACAACCGAAGTCCTTATATAAAGCAATTATGATGTAATATGATGGGAGTCCAACAAACATTTTTTAAACATAATTAGGCATACATCAGGTAGATATTATTAAGTTCATGGTGAATAGTATCAGAGTTTAACTTAAGTATTATATCATGTTTGGCACGTGTAGGAGCATTTTCGGTTCTAATTAATTATATACATAACGTCACAGCTGAATCTGCCTTGTAATCCCGATCTAAGAAAACACAAATCTCGGATCACACAGGTCTCGGAAACTTACTTTGGTCAAAAGGCGTATATTTCCAGTCCTTGTCATATATTTCAGGTCTAAGATATTTCCAGTACCATAGCAGAGTTTGCCTTATTGTTCTGACGAATAAAAAATATATATATACTTATTATGACTTCTTACGGTTGGTCAGTTCCGCGATTGCCTATCCAACTTTTTTTACAGATATTATTATTATTTAGATAATTTAATATTCTGTTATAAATAATTTTTCATTAATTGTCTCTCACCCACAGAAATCTGAAGCTTGAATTGATATTGTACAATGATTATTGGCCTTTAACATCCACTGAGAAAGTTAGGAAATATTAAACGAAACCATACGGTTATATCGTTAACTGTGACAAAACAGAAACTAATCTTTTAGGGACACTTGGGTACAAATTATCGTTCCAAGGCAACCTGCTATTTGTCACTGTCACTGTTTAGCTATGCCCTGCTTATACTCCAGGTATTTTTATTTTGTAAGATAAATCAGAATGTTACGGGTTGGGGTAAAAACGCTTTCATTGGAGGCCAAGTTTGGATTAAAAAACTTCTTTTTCCAAAAGGTTTTCCTCTATTTTGGAGTGCTGTAAGGGTCGAGCATATGTGTGAGGTTCTCGGGAATCTTATAAGATTGTAGATGAGCAGAAGGGCGATTTTTGAACTCTTTAAGGGGAGCACTTCGTAAAAAATCTCAAAAATTACAATTTTTGTTTTTTTTTTTTTATTAAAGTTTGGAAATTTTCCCGATAACAATGGTGGTATTAAATTTTTTTTATGATGACTAGAAGTGTCCGAAATATTTTTTTTTTAAATAGGCCTGCAGGCAGTTTTGGGCCTGTAGGGCCTGTAGCAGTCACACTTTGAATGGTGCTGTTATAGTACTACTTCGTTGCAGTCATGTTCATGATTTGGTTTGGCAGTGACAGTTTGTTATGTCAACAAACTTACACTAACCAACAAAACATCTGTTTTATAACCATTGCTTATAACCTAGGTAGCATACATGTTTTGGTTACTGACATTTCTGTTTTAGAGAGTGAAAATTACGTAAATGATTATGGTTTTTTGTGAGTTTAGTGGAGAGTTCTGAGTATTTTTTGTTATATAGTGTAGTGAATTTTATAATGCCACGTTCAAAGCCTGCTTTCAAGAAGAAACGCGTTTTCAAAGGAAATCAACATAACCCTCCAACTAGTCCTAGGCCTAGTTTCTCAGGATCAAGTAACAATCGAGGTACCAATACTCCAAATGTGGATAGGCCAAGACCTCAAAGTGCATCTTCTAAGAAGGTTCAGTCCTTTTTTGAAAACAGTAACCAATTGAATGAAAATGATGAGTCTGAAAACTGTATAGTTAATATAGGATTGTTGAATGAGGCTCTTAGTAACGTTTCAGTGTGTAAAAATTGCCATGGCCAACTTGTTTACAAAGTAAAACACAATTGTAGGCCTAGCATCAAAAATTATAGTCAGCTGTTTCTGATTGTGAAAAACACTATTACTGTGACAAACTCTGAATTAGTCAGGCCTAACACTAATCAGAATGAAGCAAAGTCTGATAGGCCTAACACATTTTATGACCTAAATCTTCGTTTGGTTTATGCTATGCGTAACATAGGCAAAGGTAGAGTGGCTGCGGAGAAAATTTGCGCTTTTATGAATCTTACACCTCCGCCTTTGAGATATCATGAACATGAGCATTACTTGGGTTCAATTGCTGAGTTTAGTGTGTAAGAATGTCAATGCAAAGTGCTGTGCAAGAAGCTGTATCGGATAATGATGGTTGCAGAGACCTCGCTATAGCTGCTGATGGCTCATGGCAGAAGCGGGGTCACCTTTCACTAAATGGAGTGGTATCAGTGACATCTTTATCAACCGGTAAGGTCCTAGACATCGAGATTTTATCTAAATATTGCAGATGCACTAATAGACTAAACAACACGCATGGTGATGGCTGTATCGCAAACTTTGAAGGTTCTAGTGGAGCCATGGAAGTTGCTGGAGCAGTCGCAATTTTTCAGCGCGTCGCAGGCATTGTATGAGGCTCGTTACCTTGAATACCTTGGTGATGGAGACAGCAAGGCGTAACTCCAGTGTATGCGAAGCCAAGCCCTATGGTGATACTCGCCATAACAAAGATAGAATGCATAGGCCATGTCCAGAAACGGATGGGATCGAGATTAAAAAATCTAAAAGCTAAGACTAAAACACTCCCTGACGGCTCACGACTTGGCGGCAAGAACAAGCTAACAGATTCTGCCATTAATTCAGCTCCAAAAATACTACGGATTGGCAATTTAGACGCAACACAAACTTCTGTTGAAGACATGAAAAAAGCCATTTGGGCAGAGTTTTTCCATGTGATGTCTTCTAATGAAAGGCCTCAACATGGACTATGTCCAGATGATGAAGAAACCTGGTGTAAGTACCGCAAAGCCGTAAAATCCAATGAAAACTATGATCATGGCAGCCATTTTCACTTGCCTGAAAACCTAATGACATTTATTAAACCTATTTTTCAAGATCTAGCCAATCCAACTCTACTGGGCAAATGTACTAAGGGAAAAACTCAAAATCCCAATGAGTCCCTCAACAATGTCATTTGGACCTACATACCTAAAAGAACATTTTTGGAGATTAAAACTTTGAAATTTGGCATATATGAAGCTGTTACAGCTTTAAATGATGGCTACATTGGCAAATGCAAAGTATTTCAAGAAATAGGAGTGTCACCAGGGCAGCATTTTTATTACAGCAATGAAAAAGCTTGACCGGCGGCGAATTTGGAAGGCAGAGAAAGCTCAAGAAGATATAGAGAAAAAAATTAGACAGAAGAAAAACTTACTAAAAAGAAGTCTGGAGGATGAATATGAGGAGCAGGAAGGAGATCAGCCAGCCTATGCACCTGGAATGTACTGAAAAAAGGTAATAAAGCAGTATTTTTTCCGTTTTTTGTGTTTTTCCGAAAGTTGCGGTTTTCAATACAAAAGTACATTTTTCTCAAAAACTACAAATGGTAGGAATATGAAATTTTTTTTGTATGTTTGTTAGCACTGTTTTACATATGTGGAACCACTAAAAACATCAACATTTCACTGAGTTCAATATTTATATACATACATATACACATATTTATATAGGTTTTTGACAAGCGTTAAAACAAAAATATATAACTTTTAGGGTATATGCCAAAAAAAATTTTTTTTTGGTTTCCACGTGTTCCCCTAGAAGCCCTCTTTAAATGAAAAAAAGAATTATGAAGATACCTCAAGTAGTTCTTGAGATAAGTGTACCTATGTTAACATTACGAAGATAGGGCGAAGTGCTCCCCTTAAGGTTATATAAAAAGTCTTTCTTTCCACCTACACATACTCGTATACCCTAGTTGGCATGCCAATTCATCTAAAAACTCGTTTAGGTAGAATATGAACGTTTATTTCATGAACTTCAGGCGGTTGCAAAAAAAAGTATGGATTTGCATCTAATTACAAAACGATATAATTTTATTACTCTGTAAAGAACAATAGTGAGAATTATTACATGGTCAAAATATAGAGTCGTGTTATAAGATCAATTTGTCAGTACCTGTGGAGGTACTCGACAATTACTTAAAATGTAGGTCCAATTAATGATTTAATAATGTGCAGAATAAGAAACCAAATTTGGAAATTTATTAAAAAATGGCAGCCATTCAATTTACAAATTCTTCCCAAACAGCACCTTCTTTGGTAACGTATTCATATGGCATTGAAGTATACGTTGTTACATACTTCCTATTTAAACATTTTATTCTTTACAAAATAGACATAGGTCTGTTGTAACCCTTTACAGCAATTGTAATGCTATACGAAGCTCACGTTTTTTATCTACATTTCTACATAATTTCAGTTAATATTCAGGCATTTACCACATAGAAAAACAATCCTTTATATATCCTGCCCATAGAAGTTCGGTTCGCCATTTTACTATAGTGAGTCTATAGTTCACTTTTTTTTCCCAAGATGACTGACAGATAATTATAGAGAAATAATTTTTACATTCCCTGGCAGATAAGGAGTTGTAAAGGGATAAGAGGAGTTATGTATGTACCGATTAGTAGGATCTTTAATGGCAATATCAACGAAGATATCAAGTTTTATAATAGCTTATCCTTTTATGCCATTACCTAATCATATTCATACCAGGATACAGCTTGCAAAATTTAAAGTAGTATTAAGATTTCTTTAATTGATAGGTCCTTACTGAAAGAATCTTACTCCAAAAATGGTAAAGATTAGATGATAAATAACGATACTAATTATTTATCATTTGATAATGATGTAAACCATATAAGAACTTACAGAATACTATTATTTAAACTTATTATTAAAGTAACACGTTGCATAACTTCTAGAACTAATGTCAGTCAGGAACGATTTGTCAAATCTTTGCAATAAATCCCTTCGTTCTAGGAAATGAAGCTTGGAATGTAACTACCACTGTAACTAAGTTGAAATGGTATATTGGTATACCACTGGTAATACCAATATACCATTTGATAATGATGTAAACCATATAAGAACTTACAAAATACTATTATTAAACTTATTATTAAAGTAACACGTTGCATAACTTCTAGAACTAATGTCAGTCAGAACGATTTGTCAAATCTTTGCAATAATCCCTTCGTTCTAGGAAATGAAGCTTGGAATGTAACTACCACTGTAACTAAGTTGAAATGGTATATTGGTATACCACTGGTAATACTGGTAATGGTAAATTTAAACACTGCTATTAAATATTGGTCCCTACAAGGCACTAATAAAATAGTTATAGATCTAAATATAAAACATATAAAATCATAAATGATCAATGAAAGGACCTCTGTTCTATTTTCTACTGTAAAAATAAAGTACCTCTACATATACATATTACTGTTTAATGTGACCAATACTTAAATAAACATTATACGAATGTTCGTATAATGACACGTGCGTAATATGTCAGGAATTATGAAAAGAGGTCGCTTTATTTGGTTTTTAATTTTTATTCGCATTGTTATTACGGTTATATCGATTTGTTAGGGGAATGGGTTATAAACGATGACCTATTTTGGGTGGTAGAATTCTCAAACAGGCAGATAACTTCTTAGCTTAGGATGTCTGTTTTATTATTAGACTCGTATTTAAAATAGGTGTTCATATGTATGATACCAACTGATACATTATGATACATTTTATAACACTCAAAACCTTATAAGTTATTAAACTACTTAGCTTAGGACATCTGTTTTGTCATTAGACTCGTATTTAAAATAGGTGTTCATATGTACGATACCAACTGATAACATGATGATACATTTTATAACACTGAAAATCTTACAAGTTATTAAAACTACTTAGCTTATGCACATCTGTTTTGTCATTAGACTCGTATTTAAAACAGGTGTTCATGCATATGAACACCAACGAATACATGATGATACGTTTTATAACACTGAAAGTCTTACAAGTTATTAAAATGAAAACTATGCAGATAGTGGTAATGTTTCCTTACTATTTTGTGAACTGCACAATTAGCGGGTATTTCATTTGTGTATTTGTTGAAACAGGTTTATGCTAATTTAAAGGAGACACTGCAAGTAATAACTAATACAATGTTTAGTTTATGTAACTTCAACACAATAAAGCCATTCTCTAAAGTAATATTGTTGGAGAAAATTAACTGTGGAGGAAAATATTTATAAATGAGCGGCAGTGGCTGCGTTACCGTAAAATCCTACTCACTAAATGTGATTTTATCACTGAGAACAGAGATCAATGAAATATTAACAATCACAAACAACGGAACACATTATTGTTAATGTAATTGGCTATCATTACAGTCATATTGGACCTTATGTCCTATTATAACTATTTATATATTCTGCATATGTCTTTACACTTCAAAATATTTAAGTTTGACCGTTTCAAAATATATTTTTAATGTACATACAAAAATTTATTTTTAAGAATAGTATTGTACTCGTATTATTTTTACCAAACTTAAAAAAACTATTCAAATAGTTTTAATAACATAATACTTATACATTTTACACTCTTACTGAGTACACACAAGGTATCTTTCTTAATAAAAATGTTTACAAGATGAGTAAAACAATTATTATAGTACATCTTTTAAATACTACTCTAATGTTATCTACGTTCTCATTGTGATAGAGAACTCCTCCTTACTTTGGTATTTTTAAGTTATCTCGTTATGAATTTGGATTTGAAAAAATCTATTTGGGTTTTATGGTTTTAGTTAAAAACAAGAATTCCTTGGCGTGTTAGGCTGTGTATATATGTTCATCACTACTACAACTTTTATCATATCTTACATAACTTTTATCACTACTTAAAACATAGGTTCATAAATATATATATATAGGTAATTTAGTCCACTATATTTGTCCGGTGCTATTTAAAATATCTAATTAATAGCATTCTTTAATGAATAAAGTTTATAATGCCTTTATATATAATTAAGGAGTAGCTATATAGTTTTTTTTATTTGTTTACATCGTAAAATGTTTAGAAGAATTAAGTAATAGGAAAAGAAAATGCTTTTCAGAAATAGGTCGCAAGGGTAAATTGAATTGCACCACCTTGCAGCTGTCAGAATATAACTCAACCTATAGATCAGCTGGTGCCTGTACTGTAGCGTTCTCTGCTTGAGATAAACCTCGATATATAGTTGTTTTTCGCATATAAAACTCTTTATTTTCACAATTCCCAAGGATTGCTTGATGGTGTTATCAATAAACTATAATGAATTTTTTCGTCGTATTTGGGTTATTAATTTACAACAACGTAAAATTACCGTTGTATAATTATAACGTTTTAGAGTAAGGAGATTTAATTTTTTTATCAAAACACTACGAGGTATTTTAGTGAAGTCACTTTTAGCGCAGAAATTGGTGGATTAAATTATTAAAGTGGTAAATGAAAAGAAATTATAAAAAGTAACTAATACTCATTATTCTTTCAAAGAATCCTCTGAATAATTTATTGATTCCTTTTTGACAGTAACATGTTTTTGCCAATTTAAAAGTAGCCACCCTTGGACTACAATAAAATAAGTTGCAAAATAAATAATATGATACATTCTGTTTGTGAGAAGAAAACATGCTAGTAAACATTTGGATGTGTTTCGTTCCGTATGTGATGGAATTAAGAATGGCAATAAGAAGAGCAATTGTGAAGTATACAATCAATTAGTGTTTAAAATATAATAATTGTTTTGCATATTAATATGTTGTAGTCGGGAATGATGAGTTGAGAAACATTATACGAGAAGGAAATTAAAGAAATACGTATCAAGTTTATCAAAATTGATATAGGAAAATCATTACATAACGTGAAAAAAGCTAGTACTGAAAATTTTTAAGATCATTTTAAAACTAAATATAATTGATGTTCTTTATATAAAATTAATATACCAACAGTCGAGTCAATTTTTATGTTCAATAAATTTTTAAAACTAGTCCAACTACTACAAAAACAAAACAATCCAAGAAATATAAAACTATTAAACTTAAAGAAATCTTGGTTAATATAATTCAGAAAACACGTGATGATGCATAGAGCAGAAGTAGAGTAGATAAACAATTCTTATACAAGAATTAATTTACGTGTATAGAAAATTTGATAAATTTCTGAACTACTTATGATAAAAAAGTAAGCACTGCTCTTAAAACGATTTCAATATGCATTTAAACAAGTTGGCAATATGAAATATAGGTTTATTTTTATTACATGTTTCATAACGGCTCCTGACATATGTAAAATGCTGTCAATCAAAGTGTGCGCGGTGTATTCTAGTTTTAAAACTTACTCGGGAATTATTCTGAAGAAAGGATAAAATATGATTATAAGCAAATCTTCAAACAATTACTATAGCATTTTCATTATTTACGAGCTGTAAGTTTCTAAAATGAATGAAAAAGTACAAATTCCCTGTTACAACCGTACTAGAGGATGATGTAGAGAGTTTGTTACAAGTGTTACTGACTCCCATAACTTTCATCGAGAAAGTTTAGATACATCTAAGTTAGAATAATCTACGACCTATTGGAGGTCCAATGAGTAGGGGTTTAATACAGCGAGGATATCTGTATGGAGGACGTTACCTGCAAGAATATTCACCGCATTAATGCTTTAAACTATTTTAAGGGTGTCTGATGACCACTCTTTAGGAGTATTGTGCAGTGTTTGGAGATAGTAGCGGGAATGTACACAGAAAGACTCCGTTGCGCGAGCTGAAAGTGATTCTATTCGGCGTGGCGGCGGCGGGCTGCTACCAGAGATCAGGAGCTCCTAGAGGCAGAGCTTTCAGGGGTCCAACTTGTTTTCCAATAAATTTTGCCTCATTTTTAAATTATTGGTTGGATATTAAGGAATCAGATGGGTTCAGCCTGGCCCTTTTTAATATAACAAGTTCTTGTGAACTTTAACGGAAATGCTACCTTATTTCTTTTGGCCAACAGGGATCTTGCTTAATGTTAAGCAATGATTTGAAAAATGTACATAAACATTTTTAATATAAGCCTGAAAACACAAGAGAATTAAAATAATATTTACTACTTGTGTAGACGATGAATCTGATGTTATATATTGTTATATTGTTTATATTTATATATATTTAAGATATATAGGTTATCTATTTCTTACATTGGAATGGAATAAACTTTATTGAGAAATATATAAACGTGCAAGGTCAAAATGACCAAGGAAGGAGTCCATCCATTTACCACGACAAATGATAGCTGTCCTACACAAGTACGAGTCATGTAATAGGGGCAGAGTTAGGTAAATTCGGTCATTTGTATTGAACACAACCCAGAATTTGTTTAGCTGCCAGTTCTTCCCCCACACAACTAACCATGGAGTAAACGGTTTTTAATAAAAATAAAACAGTATATTAAATCCATAAACAATGTAATAAATTGTTTACAAACTATAATTGAAAGAATATTCTTATAAGGACGTAGTAAGAGTAATTGCTTTCAAAAGGAGTATAATATTTTCTTTTCATCGG
>NW_025785161.1:0-24707 GCF_021130785.1 Homalodisca vitripennis | reverse complement strand
TACGCAATAGCTTATAAATAATAAGCCTACCAAGGTTTAAATGAAAATGAAATGAAATGAAATGGAAAATGTTTTTATTTACAGAGACAGAAGTTAGGACTTAAAAGTGCTCTCTACCACATAACCTCCAAGGTTGACACAGTTTAATATATTATACTTTAGTTACATTGGTTAACGTTTCATCTTTTTATTAATTTATTTTAGATCCTCATTAAATGTATAATATATATTAGGTTTAATAATTGATTTATTTTTCTGAATAATTGATGTGTATGTTTGACTTTTTACATGTAGTAATAAACTCTATTTAAATTGAGAGCAAAAAATCCACGTGGCAAAAATTTAAAACCTCTAAAATCGAATAAAAACCACTTACTACTTGATTTCGCTGATAGCTTAATGTTGAAATATTAAACACTTCAAAACCTTTATTGAGAAATTTGTTACGGAATTTTCATCTTTTTATATAGCGGTTAAGTACATAACGAAACTTACTTAAACTAAGTAAATGGGTTGGACTGTGCCTGCGACATTGCTTATTATTGAATACTATCACTAAATATTTTTTGGCAGGGTTTCAAGTATAATTTTAACCTCTTAATATCAGTTTTTCCTTAAATTTATTAAAAATAGTACGCAATCAAATAGATCAAATATCAACACATACATACAAATATCGGAAACTCATTTTCAAGGACGGTTTTGTAAATTTTTGGCAAACTAGCTTTAATTTTTTCTTTCTTAGCTTTTTAGGAGAACACTGTATTTTATTTTTAAATGGGATACAAAATGTATAGTTCAATACCGCTCTTATGCGTCCTTTCTATCTCTATATGAACACAGGAAAAGTTTCTTTACATTATGTGAGCATAAAGAATTTCAAGATGATGATTTTATCAAAAATGCATAGCCATGGTATTAAAAACCAATTTGAATGAATCCTATTTATTTGGATAAGATTTCATTAAGAAAATTTAATTGTTTGATCTAAACGAAATTCTGTTGAAGCCCTACTTGGTCTGATATAAAGTGGATCGAGAATGTTAGCCTGAAAATATATAATTATTGATTGAAACGAAATATATAATATGAACTTTTTCCTGCCTAGTAATTACTTTCTTACCTTTTTATACTTGCCAACGGCTCAGCTGTTTTTTATTACACTGATGTTGGTGGAGCATAGAAAGATAAAATGATATACTGTATTGCAAATAACAACTTTATTTTTAAAGTACATGTCCACAGTCCACTTAATGCAATCGCTGGACACCGCAGCGATTGCAGGCTAACAAGGGGAAGAAAACATTATAAGAACCAATAAAGAATATAAACATTACTTAAAAATTACAAAAAAATATAAAGGGCAAACAATAGACCCCAGAACCGACAAATAGTCAACATTAACTTGAATTAAATTACAAACATCAAAACCAGCACTTACGTAATCATTCTAGTATATAATAATTACAAAGCAAAAATAAAACCATTATTAACAAAACTGTAGTAATCTTTAAAGGAGTAACAAAACTGTAATAAATATCCAATAAGAACAACATCAAATAATTAAGTATAAAATTGAGATATAAACAACAATACCAACAACGAAATAACATCAAATACGGATAAATTACTCGTAAGTTACACCTTATAAAACCAAATTAATATTATTAGATTAAATTAGGTAAGTACGCATCAGTTCCAAGCTATGTACTTAATTATCTATATGCACCAAATTCTGCCAGGCTAGTTTCGGATTTTTCTTCCTTAGAGCTGTCAGGATAGGAAGTTCGACTTCATTTTAAATTATATTGCCGAGGTGGGGGGGATCCTTGGGAAGTGGGCTGACTTTATTTATTTCTTCATCAGAGTATCTCTTAGTTTTCGCTTCGTTTCGTGTATGTGGGTAATTGTCGGTCTGGGTTGAAGCTACCATCTTCGCAATTCAATTATCATACATTCTCCAAGCATTACGTTTCATCTGGTACCGCAAACCGTTACCTCATGGCGAAATACCTTCTCTTAGCATCAGGTGATAATTTAATTCTTTCATTAGATTAATACTGTCTTATTATGTGTAAAGGGTATGGAAAACTCCGTAAAAAAGTAATTTAATTATTTTCTACTATCTTACATTTTATTCTCAAACGCAACGAAATTCGGGGTGTGAACAAAATCACCCAAGAGAATGCGTCTCGTTATGAAAAGTGATTGTTTATAGAAATTATAAAAAAGGCCTTCAGGAAAGCTATATAGTCACTTGAAACAGAAGCAGAAATTATTCGATAAAACAGCACACATGCATGGGAACAATCAGTCTACACACAACGATTACAGAGTAAGCATATAGTTTTAATTTCAAGTGAACTGATGAATGAAATAATAATTTCACTTTATTTTTCAATATATTCGTAGACACAATTACTAAAACATAAAACAAACGTAAAATTATTATATAAGTGTCTACTAATCAGGGCACTAAACGACCGTTGCTAGAGTTAATCATTATGAGTTAGGGAAGATATTCAATACTTATGATATAAAAAGTCAGCAACTTCTGTCATATTTAGATTTAAAACATTGTATTGTACCTGTACATAAGTGAGCAAAAATTTGGATTATAAAAGATTAAAAATTAAGATAAAAGGAGTTAAGCTTTTTCTCTAGGACATAAGTAAACTTTTTAAATTCACCCACCAAAAAAATGATTAGTATTACATTTTGCACTTTAACGATCACTATCGTTTGGTGTTTTAACAGACACTCATACTTTATCTGACATCGAACTGCTTGGTAGCTGACGTGTTAAAGCTAGTATCATTGCCAATTCTTGTGAATGTGCGCTGTATAACGGTTATTCATACTATACTAATTATGAAGTAGCATCCACAACGCTGCCGTGTGTTCGCCTTATGTGACATATTTGAAACTTTTCAGGTAGGACTAGGATATAATCTCTAGAACTACATAAAATCCAAATCGGCGGCAACAATTTTCATCTCGGTTGTGTTTTGGTTATTTAAACTACAAAATATACAAGTTCGGACAAGAAAATGCAGTGGGAAAAACATATGGAGGTTCATTGAATTAAATTCCTTTGTGAGTTATTGATCCTTAAAAAACAAATAAAAAAATGGCTCGTTATCAAGTTTTTTGGCGCTACTAAAACCTCTCATTTACCATCATTTTTTACCATTAACTGGCTCTTAGCACAACCTTTATTCTTTCATAGCGTTGCACGAGAATTTTTACGATTTTAATAACTGTCTGCCTAGTAGGACTGGAAAGGCAAGATCTATCATTGTGGATTGGTACCGGAAGTACAAAGTGTTTGTGCGCACTATCTGCCGCCCCAGGCTCGGCGCCGCGCGGCCTGGAGTACCGCCCCCCGCCATTTTCGTGTCGCCATGCGGCAATAAATGTACACAACTGTGTTTACAGTTCTGGTGCACCACTGCAGTATTACAAGTATGCTTATTACCCGGGGACGTATCTCTACTGTAAACATATATGTAGATTGTGATTTATTCTAAATTTTCTTCCACTATGATATACCAAACATTTTTCCATAAACGTTATTAAAATTTACTTTCTCTTAAGATCATTAACTTAAAAGTGAAGCCTTTTCATTAAAAAAATAACTACCTATAGGATGTTTTGCTAAAGTTTAGAATACATTTAGGCAATCATAGTATATGCTTAATGAAGTGTGAAATATGACGCATTACGCGAAAGATCAAATGGAGCTGAAATTGTTAAATTCTGCCATTTTTGACACGGAAAGTGGTATATTATTTATTTAATTTTGTATTAATGTCCTTGCAAAGGTTGGTTTAACACGGGTGTCAAGTTTCAATTTATTAGTATTAACGGTTTTCAGATGTAAGTTTTTAAAAAAATACAAAAATGAACAAACCAGAAACTAAAGGAAGCGATATAGAAAATTTGATTTCTTCTTGCTTTTTTGTTTACTAAAATTGTCTTAAATTATGCAAAGTGCTCGTGAAACATCTTGAAAATGTAAGTTTATACAATGCAGCACTACTTTTATTGTAGCCAAACTATGACTTCTGTTGTTGAATAGTTACCATTAATTGAATAGTTACTATTAGTGTAATTCTGTACTAATTTCAAGTCGAGGAAGGAACAAGTTCATGGTTCACGGATTATACTATTACAAAACTGCTTTAGTTTGTAATCTGCCGCAATAAATAAATTTGAATTCTCCGGTCTCTATTCTCTTTGACAGAACTTCAAACCGAACTCCTTTCCCAGTTGTCTAGTGTTGAAAAGAACAAAATATAAGTTTTACGTACACTGCCATCAGATCCATAGATATTTTTATATTATTTATAAGCTTTTGCAACGTAAAACAGCTATATTAGTAAAAAACCGTTATAAAAATAACTACAAAATTGACCCATACTATATAAGTCAAGTAGAATATTAAGTGGCATGTCTTATATCACACAAACAATATTATAAAAAACTAACTAAAATTACAAATCTTGGGAGAGCACAAAAAAGAGACTGATTGCTTTAATAACTAGAAACAAAAGTAGACCAATATTAAAATTAAGAATTAAAGAAAAGCCCAAGCCGTAATATTATAACAAAACTTAACAACTCACTTCTTCTGAAAATATGAAACTCATTACCATAATCAGCACTAATGAAAGTCAAACAAGTAAATTAAAAAATACAAATAAATTTTTAGGAAAGTAAGAAATAAACATTGATTGTTGTTATCTTGTATCGCCGAGAGAGTGGGACTTCATTCTCGTCAGGTTATGGGGCATAGGTAATAGATTGTCGTAGTATGTGTATTGTATAAAACTATTGGAATAAACATTTAGAGCATATAATATATTAGAAAACATTGTTTAAATGAAGTACAAAAGTTATAACGTTGTAAGTGACTTCCACTAAAATACAGATTTCCTTCAGCAATTAATATAGGCTATACAATTTAATTCTATTCAGTTAAGTAGCTAATAACGACAGTTACTAAGTTAAAATATTACTACTTTGAGTTAAAAGGTTACTTCGATAAAGAAGAATCAAATAATATTTTAAATACAAATATACACTGTAGGGTTATAATTAAATACAAAATCGCTTTTCCGTGAAAGCTTTAATCCGCAAAATTACATAAAAATAAATAATTCCCTTGAAATATTAAATAAATATGTTAAAACATTATAAACCTTAACCAACAACTCACTCGAAGTGGAAATACAAAATTTTCTAAAAAATGTTTTGTGTCTGAGTAAAATTAACTTATACTAGTATATATTACAATATACTAAAAATATATTTATTTAGATAAGAGTAAAATATAATTTTAATATATGAAACTATAACACATATACACAATAATTTATAGGGCTACAGATTAATCTGTCCAACATATAGTACAGTACCTGAAGGCCTCTTCTCACTCACGGCTTGTAAACTTTTGAGGTTTATGAGACAGCCCAATCTCGGACAATGTTACCGGTCGAGTAGCCAACTACACCACATCCAGTAGTCGACAAAACAGTGTGTAATTTCTTACAAATACACATATTTATATAATTGGTTATTTTATTATAAAAAAAAAATATATTTTTTTATACAAAAGTATAAAAAGGATTACAATTTTAAGGGCTGAAATCTCCCTATAACATTACAGGACAGAACGTGGGTTCATTACAATGTTTCCATTCTTCCTTCACCGTATGTATAGGGTAAGGTTTTGATTATCCAACCGAGAAGTCATAGATTCGATTCCCGAGCAGGTAAATCAAAATTTGCTTATATATGGAGAAAGACCACTTCAAAATATGTGCGATGATATGTTATTTTAAATTTTAATAATATACAGGAGGTAAAGGTTTTTGAACTTATGTAAATGACATGAATCACCTTTAGAGGATTAAAAAAATAAACGACATGACATAAATGTTCTAAATTACTTACTCATTTGAAGGAAGTAAAAAACCAAATTAATCCTATGGTATTTAAACTCTGAAAAATGTAATATTTGATTATAAATTAAACTGAATATGCGCATTAATAATATATTTTAAAATGAAACAGCCTCCATAAATGTAGGATGAAAGAGGGATCAATATTAATTTTGTATTAATGTTCCTATGGTTCACTTATCACGGGTGTCAAGTCCCAACCTATTAGTATTGTCCGTTTTAAGATGTTAGTTTTACAACACATAAATAATGACCACACAAACACTAAAGTAAGCTATATTGAACATTTATTTCGTTTTTGTGTTTACTATAATTATTTAAAATTATGCAAAGTTTTCGGGAAACATCTTGAAAAAGTACGACGGATGAATGTATACAATGCAACAATAATAATAACAATTACATGTATTCTGTAATAAGTTCAAGTCGAGGAAGGAAAATTTTCACAGTTCACGGATTATACTATTACAAAACTTTTTTAGTATGTAACTTGCAAAAATAAATAAATTTGAGAAAGAGAGAGAAATTTAATTGAAAGTCGATTATTATTAAATGATTTTTATCCACAAGTTCCGGTATAGTTTTATAACTTTTTTTTTAATTTTTATTACATTATTTTCATAATTATTTGAAAATTATCGATTATCTGTGATTATATTTGTTCGTATTAAAGATAACTTGAAAAACCTCACTAATTAGGAGCTTAAGGGAAAAAAAACGACAAGGGTTTGGTTCTGAAGCCTCCAACCTCTTGTCAAATACTTGCTTTCTGTAAACAGAAATTTCTGTTATAAGATAAAATCTCTATTTACTTCTTAATGATCCAAGCTGATATATTATTGTTCACTGTTGAAATATGTACTATAATAGAAGAGGTATTTCCTTATGCTTGTAAGTATACTAATACGAACATTATAAGCTAAATAAAGAGGATTTAAAAGACCACCGATAGATTACTGAAACTTACAGACAGAATTTCAAGAACCATTAAAATACATCAACTATCAATGTTTAAACATATGTATTATTTAATTGTCATTATTGGTAATTACAATTGGCGTTATGTTGGTAAGACTATGTAAAATATTCATTTCGTTAAACATTAAGAAACTATATGAAACATTAAACTTACACATATACGTTATATATTATATATATATATATATATATATATATATATATATATATATATATATATATATATATAAAATTAGGTTTTATATTGGGTATTTGTATTGGGTTACATGTGTTATTATGTACTCGTAATTGCCATATTATTGTACTTAGTTTGATTACTAATTTATTTGTATTACATTTTTCACGTTCATTGTAAAACTCTTCGCTAACGACTAAGCTAAATCCCATGCTGGAATCATCGAGCTTGTATACCACATATAGAAATAAAGATTTGTGGTTAATTTCAGGACTATATGTCAGTTAATTATGGAAATATCAGACAGACAGACAAAAAGTAAAATATTTCCTGCTCTTCCAGTATTATAGGATTCGCTGACGCTCAGCAAGTTACAATAATGATTTTCACGAAAACTTATGAGTAATAATAAATATATTGAAAAGTTTTTATAAACAAATATACTTAGTATATATATATATATATATATATATAAATATATATATATATACAAAAGTAGATATGAATATGGCGGTTCTGGCGCACTTTTGGGACAGACAGAAAAATCAATGTAAAAATACTGTCCATTGAACCATAAACAAATCTAATAAAATCTAACAGGAAAGCACGAATGTTAAATAACCGAATCTTTAGCTGTTTTTACTGTTCAATGTTTGCTTCTACATTTATAAGCTGTTTTAATGAAAAAAAAAAAAAAATCTTAATAAAAAATCTTTATTCTACAAAGTTAATTGTAACACAGTCTTTATCTTTTAGAGTCTTCTTTCCAGTAACAATCAAGTGTAATTTTTCATTTTTGTTTAATTCTTTAATCTTTTTCTCATCCAAAACAGTCAAAAATCTGTTCGGCAAGTGTACTTTACAATCTTCCAACTCGGCAATTATTGTAAAACCCGAATTTATCTTTCATTTTCTCCAAATTCAAGATTCTATGTTTCTTCCTTTCTTCCAATTCATTTAACTTCTTATACTCTTTAAACTTACATTCTCCAATATCATTTAACTCTTTCAAGAACTCCATTTAAATAGAAAAAATTTAAAGACGGAAAAAATGAAATTTGCTAACAATCACTCGAGAAGTCGAGGGAATTGCCAACATCTTCATTGTTTGACGAGGGTTCTTCATTTACTTTCTCCAAATGTACTATAAAATCATCGAGGATTTCTGGCTTAAAATCGTTAGACAAATTCAACATCCAGATAATGAAAAAATACAGGTAATATCTTCTCATAATAAACATGTGTATCGATACCTACAAACCTAATGTATTCTTTGAAAAGGAAAATAATTTTGTCAATGGTTCCAAGAGATAAGTAAAAATTTTTATTCTGTTTTCTAAATTCTTGTAACAAATTTTGTTTGTTTTTCACCTCCGTATTGTAATTTTGTAAGCAGATTATTCAAATGTGTTAGTTTATTTCGAAATTTCCTAGGTTTAGGTCTTTCGTACAAAAATTTAAATTACAATCTCTACAAAACTAAATATCTTTTATCGATAATTTCTCCTCTATTAGAACACTTGTAACAGTTGGCATTATACTCTTCCATTTAAACAGAAAGATTTTTTGTTTATAAATGGAGATTATGGAACTAACTCTGCCGAGATATAAATTTTTCAGCGCAAATGTTTGTGTTTACATTTCTACAACAGAGATAAATAGAAATAATTTCATTCTATTGTACAACTATTTAGGATATTTTGTCTATGATTACAAAGATTATTCCGGAAGAAATCGAGATTTTTCATCAGCGAAAGAGTATATTTTTGAAGTTTTAGAAGGAATGAAAGAGAATAATATGAATTTAGCAAATTATTTTTCTTAAATAAAAAATCTATTCTACTAAATAGTCATCAAACAACATGAACTCTCCAAAATCACTTCAGTTTCTAGCATTTAAAGAACTTACCACAGGGAAATAGTTATAAAGACTTCTTTGAATTACCTAAATATGTTAAACAAATGTTGATATTTTCCTTAAGTGAAAACGAATCCTTAAATGAAAACGAATTCAGAGAACTTTTAAGTACTAAAAAGTGTTCAATGCAATTTATTACAGACAACTTAGATAGTATAAATATGTTAAATGTAATAGGAGATTTTAAATTAAATAATAGAAAAATAAGAAAAATATTCCGATTTTTTACAAAATAAACTAAAACACCAACAATCTGACATTTTTCATCGCTTTTATGCTAAATTTCATTGCTTATTTGTTGAAATGTTAAGAAGACAATATCCATACTGGACAAGAAATATGCATACAGCTAGTTTTTTAACAAGTCTTTGTAAACAACAAGATTTATCAAAGGAATTTATAAGAGATCACGCTTTTGTTGTAGATTGGGATAAATTATATGGAAAAAACATTTACGAAACAGATATAATTGTGTGTGTGTGGTTCTGACGAAGAAAAGAGAAACGTTTGCTATTCAGCAATTTCATTACGATATAATGAAAGACATACAAAATGAATGATTGTGTCTCTGGTGTAGTGTTGTTAGTGTGCGTGTTTGCGCTATGGGAATCACATCACATTCAACTTCTACGGTGTCTATTGTTTAGAGACTTGGCCCTGCACTGCTACTGTCCAACCAAGTTAATGGCTAGGAGCTGTAATTCGGGTCTTAGACTCTGGAATTTTTTTGTTTCCCAAGTCTCAATTTTCTTTGGTAACTACTGTGTAGAAGTTTGATGGAGAGATACAATTAGGGAATTTGTGTCGGGTGTTTTTGTAAGTGTAATGTTGTATTAATGAATGATGTGAATGATGAATGTAATGAACGAATTAAGGAAGAGAAGGAATTAAGGAATGAAGTGGAAAGGTGAGGAAGCAAATGGCGCGCCAACCACAGTTGTCATTACTCGGCTTGTTCTATAGTCATTACACTATGGCCACTCGTGTAAAGACTTGTCCCCAACCACTGAACGACAACCATGTCTTCCTCAATAAAAAGCGCGCCTGAAGCTCTGGGATTTGAACCCAGAACCTCAGGCTTTGAAGGCAAGCGTCTTACCAACTGAGCTACGGAGAGTCTCGAAAGATATAAGCTATATCTTCTGCTATATAAGTTGTTCAATTAGGATTGCTAGTTTACAAATTTATTAATAATTTTATATTTCAAAAACCACTCAACCGACTTTAATGAAATTTGGTACACATATAGTAAATTACTTAACTCTTTCGACTTAACTTATCCATAAGGGTGAAATCATCCCCTATTTCTTAATATTCATAAAAAAATAAAAAAAATTATCAGAAAAATCTGAAACTTCAAAAACAAGCGAGTTCAACTTAAAATTTCATGAAAATAACAACATTTTCAAAAACTACCCCAATCATCCCTTATCTTAAAACTCTTATATCTCGAGAACTATTGGAGCTTTTTTGCTGAAATTTGGTATATAGGATCAGTAAATATTAAAGTATTTTTTAAAATCATAACTTCCGGTTCCAACCCTTAAGATGACCTTGGAATAGTTTTTTGTTAATATCATCCCCATTTTTTTAAGATATTCTTTTTGAAATTAAAAATGAATACTTATATCAATGTCTTTAACAATTCTGTAAAGTTTTTAAAATTATCCGATGAATAATAGTGAAAATAACGTGATTTTTACTGAATTTCTCTAATATCGTTCTTAATCACATCATAGGCTAAAAATTTCTCAGAGACAACAACAACATAACAAATCGCGTTTGTAACAGCTTTTTGAAAATCCATATTGATAATTATATCGTTCTTTGAACCAGAAATATTTGTCAAACTCTTTGTTGTATCAATGACATAAATAGGGTCTATTCGCTAAAAATTCTTTAGGATTGTAATACATTTCCTTATTATTACAGTAAACTTTCTTAAAATCTTGATACATCTGATACATGATTCTGAAAAGACCTCCGGAAATGTTTAAATTTTGTAATTCATCTGGATAATAAGAACCGTTCAATTTTACTCTGATATTTTTTTACATCCAAAACTATCAAACTTTGAAGGATTTTTTTCTTGATTATTCTGTCTACCTGTTTGAAAACCAATGATAACGAACTTGGGATTGAAGATATTTCTATAAATATTTGTAATATCGAACGAATAAGTTGTTCCGGAAATACCTTTTTGTTCAATACATTGCCAATCTAGAAAATTAAACATAATGTTTTGACTTTTTGTAATTTCATCAATCAACCTAATTTTACTCGTGGTTTTATAATCAATCATTGGAACTCTAATAAAAAAATCTGTAATTGTTATTTTTCCATCAACAGGCATAACATTTCCAGTTGCAGTCTTCAGAATCCACATCATCGTCTTCTGCTCTTATAAAACTTAGATAAAATCCTCCTTTATAGATCGGAATAGTAACATTTTCAAAAAATCCTAATCCAAAATGAGATAAATTTCCAGCTGCTTCAAAAAACACCAAATTTAAAATCTGATTCAAAGCCATTAGAAGTTTGAGAAATAACATCACTTTTTGAATACGAAATAGTTCCTTTAATTGTGCTTAATTGGCCACAGTTTTCGACTTCTTCTATCAATTTATTGTGTTTTCTTACTTCAATCTTAGAAAATAAAAACGGTATAAAATTATCGATTAATCTAACATTATCAGTTCCAAGATATGCTTGACCATCTTGTTTTGTTAAAGTTCCAGAAATATAAAACTGGAAGTTAGACGAGCAAAAGTTATCTCCAAAATCAATATTAAACTCAGTTCTTTTATTCGGTTCATTCAAATGTTGTTTACTAATTGGATAGAAATTTTTAAACTCCGCCCTTTCAATATCACTAGCATATTTTTCTGTAGTCCGCCATTTAATAAGAGAAAATTTAGAAATTTTAAACATCGTGTATCATTTTTTCATCGATCTAATGTACGTTTTTATAAGAAAAGATATAAATTTTAGTAAAATAATTAAAAAGATTAGAGTCATTTTTAATGACATTTACTTCGTCATATTCAGGATTCTCTTCCTTAAATTTTGCGATCTCGGTCACATATTTCAATAAAATTTGCACAGGATAGTAACCGCTATCTATAATATTGTTCCAATCAACTGTATCTTTATTTTCATCCAAAAACTTTATACTCAAGTGTTGATAGAGACAAAGAACAGACATATGATCTTTTAATTGATAATGTATATTTTCTTGAATGAACTCTGGGGACAGAGTTTGATATTTTGCAATGTTATACCAATTCAATTTGTTTACGTATAATCTCATCATATCTTCGGATAATTCATATTTTTGAGAAATGTCATCCCAATGTTCTTTTTCAAATCTCTTTCGTGTTGCATGATAAAAAGATCGAAAGCACTGTAATGTCCCGCCATCTCTATTTATTAGGAAAAAAATTTCAAATCAAGTTTTTATAAATTGACTCTTTTTTTGAGTTACATTCAGCACATTTTCCCGAAATTCTTTTAACTCCGTTAATGTTTGCATAGTATTTTATATCATTTGTTGCAGTTTTTTCTTTACATCTCACACAATATATGAGCGCCATTTATATAAGGAAAATTAGTCATCGTAACCACCTACTCCATTAAATCTGTTGTCGATGTTTTCAAAAGTTTTTATCGACATCTTCTTTAAATTTATTAAAGTTTTCTTCTAGTTTATTTACTTTATCGAGATATAAAGAGTATCGATCCTCTATTCTTTTAAGTAATTCATTATTGTGTGTTGCTTTCTCATTGAAACGTGTACCAAAATTTTCAAAAACGTTTACTTTCTCATTGAAATGTGTATCAAAATCTTCCAGAATTTTGTTAACTGCTACACTAATTTATTTCATTAACAGTATTTTTATATATATCAAAGTTTGTCTTCTAGTTTATTTACTTTATCAAGTAATTCACCAACATCGTCTACTGATCTTCTATTTCTGGCTTCTAACTTGTCATAGACTTCTGTTGTAAAATCTTTAACATGCTGTTTATGATTCTCGTAATTTTTGTTTAGTTCATTAAACATTTTAATATGATCTTCTAATTGAATCATTACAACAACATCAAATGGATTAATTCCTTTACTAACACTGCTAATTCTTTTTCCTTTAAAATCTAAGGCATTTTTAACATTCGGATCATGTAAATCAACAATATCGATGTTTTCTGATAATTTTAGAGGTTTTAAAATTTGTTCTTTAACAACAACATCATGTTTGTCAATACCAGGTCGAACACCGACAATTCTTTTCTTATTAGCCAAACTAACATAATTCTTTTCAACTTTGATCGCTTCAGTAATTTCATCAGCTTTTTCGATATGAGACATTAAATTGGTAAATAATTTTTTTACACCATCATCAACTTCTTTTTCCAATGTTTTTATTTTATCAGCAACTTCATTTGAACTCATGAAATTTGCAAGTTTGTTATCATATTCTGCTTTAAAATCTTCAATCTCGACAGCAAACATATCTGAATCTGGAAGGTTTTGTAATAAATTTTCTAACTTGTTATCAAACTCATTTCTCAAACTATCAAAATTCAAACTATTATCTACATTTTGAATAATTTGTGTTCCAAATACGTCAAAAATATTTTGTGAATCCATATTTATTAAGCAATAATTTGTTAACAACTTCTTTAAAAATCTTTACCAGTTACTCAGTTCATTCAAAACAAAAACACATAAATGACCACAAATTGGGGGATCTTTATAGTCTTGAATCTGAGAATCATTGTAGTAGACGCTTGATTTTTTCAAATATTTAATCAATTCTATAGGTGGTTTGTCCTCAATTCTTCCATACGAATCAAAATAACATGCATTCTTATCATTTTTATAATAACAAATCCAATGCGTTCCACTTCCCATAATCGAGTCTAAATTCACAATTCCACATTCAAATTTTTTAACTTTTCAGGTAATGTATCTCTCATGAAGATTCCTCTAAAATGTTTAATATTTTTGCAGATTTCTTCCAATTCCCCGAATGTTAAAGGTTTAAATTTTTTTTTCAATGTTTGATTTCACGTAATTCAAAGTTTTTTCATCTAATCCAGATCCTGTAACATCTTCCAACTCTTTATCTAACCAATTTAAAATGTTTCGAACAATAGGAATCACATCCTTTTTAACGATTGGAGCAGCTTTACGAACATAAGGAACAACATTTTTAACAACTGGAATATTTTCTCCAAAATCTAATAAATCTTTCAAAAGTCCACCATTTTTGAGTTCTTTCAAACTGATTATAAGAAAATTCTATTCTGGTTCCTTTATTGTTTTTCTTATGTTTTTCGAGTTTATTGTATTGTCTATTTGTTAAAAATATCTTATCTTCGCCATTTTTTAGTTGATCTATTTTAAATTGAATACTAACGGGTATTTTCTTCTTAAAAGCGGATTTTATTTTTTCTTTCTGATTTTTGCTGAAGTTTACGTTCACCTCCATTTATATAGTTAAAATTTCAAGTTCTCTTCGATTCCCATTCCTAGTTTTCTCTTCAAAAACATTGCTCCAGCTGTTGGAAGCGCAACAAATCTTTCACCTAAACTAGCATCTTTTGATAAAAATCTATCCATTGCCTTATCTTGCAAAACTTTATCTGCGATATGTCTGGAATTTGTGTCTCTATGTTTTGCATAAAAAATATCGTGTTCCATAGCAGCTTGATCTAATTTATTTATACCAGGATCTCCTCTTTTTAGTCTTTTTTCGAGTTTTGTGCCAGGCCCCAGATACTGATAAGTTGGTACGTGTAATTCAAAAGGTAAATTGGTTGATAAAATCATTCAAAAGTCCACTACCCTCAATCATAGATGAACTTATTGCCGGCAAAACTCGTTTTAAATATTTAATTCCATCAGGGTTTTTCAATCATTTCATCAAGTTTGTTCGAAATAAAATCTTTAATCGCTTTCTTTTCGTTCAAAAAAATTGTTGTTTCCAGCCTTTTCTTGAGCATAAATATAATTAATAATTCCATCGAGTTTTGTCAAATCGTCGATATATCTGTATTCAATCTTATTATCACTGTATTTTCTCACAACCTGATCCTTCGATTCTTTTTTCCCAAATTGGTTTAATCAAATTGAGATATTTTTTACCTTTACTTGACTTTGGTTTCTTAGTTGATGGATCATTATTTTTGTAAATTGAATCATATTTCATAAAATTTCAGTATACTTTTTCAAGTCTTCTTCAGAATATAAACCGTCTTTTGGAACATCAGTGCCTGTTAATAATCTCCATAAACCTTGAGTTCCTTCATATGTTTTTTCATTAATAATGATATCAATTATGCTCAAAATTCACGGGCAAATTTCCAATCATAAAACTTTTCTTTTTTCTGTCCCAATACAAACCAAATTTATCATCCTTTGCTCTAGGAAGAAATTTTTTACCAATTTCACCAATTATTATATCCGTTGTTCCAGGACTTATTGGTTCAACTATGGTAGAGGTCTTCAATGATTCGAGGTCTAAATGGTGTTGAAGATGGTAATTTTGGCAATTCAAACTCAGATTCTGGTATCGAAATATCAGCAAATTGTCGTACAACTGGAACCAAATTCATCAAATTTTGATTATCGCTTAAAACATTTTCAATTTTGCCCTCAACATTTTTTATTGCAGATGTTACAGGTTGATTAATTTTTTGAATAAGTTCTTGTTCTTTTTGCATCAATTCGAATCTGTTCTTTAAATTCTTTGATTAATTTCTTTTCTATTTGATCAAGTTTTTTTGCTTCTTCTGAAGTTACGTTCGCCATTTATTTAGGAAAATTTTAAACGTGGAACGTGGAAACGTGAACACGAAACGTGAACACGGAACGTAAAAACGTGAACGTGGAACGTGAAACACGAACGTGGAACGTGAAACACGAACGTGAAACACGAACGTAAAACATGAACGTGGAACGTAAAACGTGAACGTGGAACGTGAAACACGAACGTGGAACGTGAAACACGAACGTGAAACACGAACGTAAAACATGAACGTGAACGTGGAACGTGAACGTGGAACGTAAAAACGAGAACACGAAACGTAAACGTGAACGTAAAAACATGAAAACAACTAGATTATCACACGTTTATATTGGAAAATTTATTCAAATATTTACCATTTTTAGGCTTCAAAGTTAGATTAATAGTTAAAAATCCGTAGTCTTCCTTCCAAATTTTATCACATAATTCATTAAAGTGGTTAAAACTCATATCAGATCCCACATAATTGTTATAAATCTTTCTCGAATAGTGATCGTCTTGCTTAAAAACACACAACATATTCAAATTATTTCTAAATAACTTGTTTATCAACCTTTGAAAAGCATTGAGAAAGATAGATACAAGATATGTTTTTGTGACGAGACATTACGAAATATTCCTTAATAACGTCCTGATTTTCCAAAATACAATCATCAAAAACGATTAACGAATTGGGTTTACATTCGCTTAACGGAACTATGTCCTCAAAAGCATTATAAAAATATGATATTTTTCTTACTGTAATGTTCTTCTCAAAGTATTTTCAAATCTTTCTTGTAATTTTTTATAGGCGTTCCTTGTTCTAAAGATTTTACGTAAGACGTACCAAATATTGGAATAAGGGAATCAACCTTATTGATAGATCGATGAAATTCATATAATAAACAAGTTGTTTTTTCACACATCCACTTGAACCAAACCAATTAACAATCTGATTGGGATTTGATCTTTCTTATTTTCTTACAAACGTTTGAAGTTTTATCTGATCTTTTTTGCTTGTAAAAATTTCTCCATTCTTTAAAATAGAAGGATTTTCATCTTGAGAGGCACACGACCTTGCGAAAATGAAGCTGTTCTAAGTTGACTTCTCAGAAAGCTCAATATAAATTAGATTTTTAAACTTGGAACAATTCCTATACACTTAGAGGAAGAATCAAATTATTATTTATCACGGTTTAATGCGGTTTTTGTATTCTGACAATCTTTGTAATAAATATTAGTGGAAAGTTCTCCTTATTGTATAGTGATTTTAGTGAGAATGAACGTATACAAAATATTATGGTTTAAACAAAGAGATTAATTATAATTTCTAATACCTTACACTTCTCGATCAAATAAAAAATTCCACTTTTAAAAATTATCTGAAAAACATTACAAAAACAATCAGATAAATCTTTAAAATTTGAACGGAAAGACAATGTTTGTAAATTCAAAAAAAATTAGTCTCTCTAATAAAATTTCGAAAATAAATAGCACCAGTAAGGAATAATGTGTTTTTATGCAATTATTTGATCAGATTTTGTTAGGGTTTTGTGTTCAAGAAACTATTGAGCCAAAATACAGGTATAATTTAGGAAAAGTAAAAACGTCCAAAATATTTGAGACCCTTTCGATTGTAATTGAAAGTGACACCTGCAATTCTCGGTTGAAAGCCTAGTTTCTGAAAATCATAAACCGAGAAAGTTAACAAACAAAGAATCTGAAATTTTGTACACTTTTTTCCCAAATGTTTGCTTATGGACTCAAAAATTTCAGTGAGAAAAAAACCGACATGAAATCGATTTATGAATTCCAATTAGAAAAAATATTTAAAAGAATTTCAAAAAAATCGTTTTCTAACTATACAAGACTCTGAGGGAAATTTAATAAATAATGGAGAGTAAAAACAGACAATTAATATTTAAGATTGTCGTTAAAGTTTTACGTTCCAAGTGTTCGTTGTTCTCGTTTCGTGTTCTACGTTTCCACGTTCCCACGTTTACGTTTCAAAAATTCTTCCCTAAATAAATGGCGAACGTAAACTTCTGGAAGAAGCGAAAAAAAAACTTGAATCAAATAGAAAAGAAATTAATCAAAGAATTTAAAGAAAGATTCGAATTGAGAGAAAAGAAACAAGAATTTATTCAAAAAATTAATCAAACTGTAACATCTGCAATAAAAAAAATGTTGATGGGCGCAAAATTCGAAAATGTTTTTAAGCGATATACAATATTTGATGAATTTGGTTCCAGTTGTATTACGACAATTTGCTGATAGTTCGATTCCCCCAGAATCTGTGTTTGAATTGCGCCAAATTACCATCTTTAACACCCATTTAGACCTCGAAATCATTGAAGACTTACCATAGTTGAACCAATAAGTCCTGGAACCAACGGATATAATAATTGGTGAAATTTGGGTAATTAAGTAAAAATTTTTTCCTAGAGCAAAGGATGATAAATTTGGTTTGTATTGGGACAGAAAAAAAAGAAAAGTTTTTGATTGGAAATTTGCCCGTGAATTTGGAGCATAATGGATATCTTATTAATCTAATGAAAATACATATGAAGGAACTCCAAGGGTTTATGGGGTGATTATTAACAGGCACTGATTGTTCCAAAAATGACTGGTTTATATTTGAAGAAGACGTGAAAAAGTATACTGAAATTTTATGGAAAAATCTGATTCAATTTACAAAAATAATGATCCTCAACTAAGAAACCAAAGTCAAGTAAAGGTAAAAAAATATCTCAATTGATTAAAAACAATTTGGGGAGAAAAAAAAAGGAATCGAAGGATCAGGTGTGAGAAAATACAGTGATAATTAAGATTGAATACAGATATATCGACGATTTGACAAAACTGATGGAATTATTAATTTATATTTATGTCAAGAAAAGGCTGGAAAACAACAATTTTTGAACGAAAAGGGAAAGCGATTTTAAAGATTTTAATTTCGAACAAACTTGATGAATTGATTGAAAAAACCTGATGGAATTAAAATATTTAAAACGGTTTTGCCGGCAATAAGTTCATCTATGATTGAAGGTAGTGGCTTTTGAATGATTTTTATCAATCAATTTCCTTTTGAATTACACGTACCAACTTATTCAGGATTGGGGGCCTGGCACCAAATCTCGAAAAAGAGAACAAAAAAAAAAATGACTAAAAAGAGGAGAGAATCTGGTATAAATAAATTAGATCAAGTGCCTATGGAACACGATATTTTTTATTGAAAACATAGAGACACAAATTCCCAGACAATATCGCAGATTAAAGTTTTGCACGATAAGGCAAAAATTGGATAGATTTTTTATCAAAGATGCTAGTTTAGGTGAAAGATTTTGCTTGCGCTTTCCAACAGCTTGAGCAATGTTTTTGGAAGAGAAAACTTGGAATGGGAGAAATCGAAGAGAACTTGAAATTTTTAAACTATATAAATGGAGGGTGAACGTAAAAACTCAGCAAAAATCTGAAAAGAAAAAATAAAATTTTCCGCTTTTAAGAAGAAAATACCGTTGTATTCCAATTTTTAAAATAGATCAACTTAAAAATGGCGACGAAGTTAAGATTATTTTTAACAAATAGACAATACAATAAATCGAAAACAAATAAGGAAAAACAATAAAGGAAACCAGAATAGAATTTTCTTTATTTAATCAGTTGAAAGAAATTAAAAATGGTGGACTTTTGGAGAATATTTATTAGATTTTGGAGAAAATATTCCAAGTTGTTAATAAATGTTGTTCCTTATGATTCGTTTAAAGCTGCTCCAATCGTTTAAAAAAGATGTTGATTCCTATTGTTCGAAAACATTTTTAAAATTTGGGTTAGATAAAGAGTTGGTAGAATGTTACAGGATCTGGATTACGGATGAAAAAGACTTTGAAATTACGTGAAATCATAACATTCGAAAAATATAAAAATTCGTCAAACCTTTAAAACATTCGGGGAAGGAATGGAAGAAATCGTGCAAAAAATATTAAACATTTTAGGAGGAGATCTTAATGAGAGATACATTACCTGGAAAAAGGTTAAAGAAATTTGAGAATGATGGAATTTGGTGAATTTAGACTCGATTATGGGAAGTGGAAACACATTGGATTTGCTATTATTAAAAATGAAAGATTGCGTTTTATTTTGATTCGTATGGAAGAAGTTGAGGACAAACCACCTATAGAATTGATTAAATATTTGAAAAAATCTAGCGTTTACTACAATGATTCTCAGATTCAAAGGACTATAAAGATCCCCCAATTTGGTGGATGCATTTTATGTGTTTTTGTGTTTGAATGAACTGGTGATGGTAAAGATTTTTAAAGAAGTTGTTAAACAAATTATTGCTTCTTAAGAAATATGGATTCCCACAAAATAATTTTAAGGACGTATTTGGAACACAAATTATTCAAAATGTAGATAATAGTTTGAATTTTGATAGTTTGAGAAAAATGAGTTTCGACTAACTAGTTAGGAAAGACCTAGTATTACAAAAAACCTTCACAGATTCATGTTATGTTTTTGCTGTTCGAAGATTGAAGAGATTTTTTAAAGCAGAAGATGATAACAAACTTGCCAAATTTTTCATGAGTTTCAATTGAAGTTGCTGGATAAAATAAAAACATTGAAAAAAAGAAGTTGGTGATGAGTGTAAAAAAAATTATTACCCAATTTTAATGTCATCACATCGAAAAAAGCTGAATGATGAAATTACTTTGAAGCGATCAAAGATGGAAAAGAATTATGTTAGTATGGCTCTAATAAGGAAAAGAATTGTCGGATGTTCGACCTGGTATTGACAAACAGGATGTTGTTGTTAAGACACCAAATTTTTAAAACCTCTAATAAAATTATCAGAAAACTTTCGTATTGTTGGATTTTACATAATCTCGAATGTTTAAAAAATGCCTTTTTGATTTTAAAGGAAAAAGAGATTAGCGGTGTTAGTAAAGGAAAATTAATCCATTTGATGTTGGTTGTTAATGATTCAATTTAGATGGATCCTATTAATATGTTATAATGAAACTATAAACACAAATTATGAGAATATAAACAGCATGTTAAAGATTTTACAACAGTAAGTTATGAAAAGTTAGAAGCCCAGAATATAGAAGATCAGTAGACGATGTTGGTGAAAAATTTTTAAAAAATTTTGAAAAACTTTTAAAACTAATTTTTTAAAAGAGGTCTTTTTTGATAAGTTTAGTTTAAGGATGCTCACGAAAACTTTGTTTTTGAGAAGTATTGGTCCTAAATTTGTTGAAAATTTAAACATTGAAACGCCTTTTATTGCTGTCAAATTTCAAAAATTAGAAGAAAAACTTTAATAGTTTTGCGAGGAAGATCATATACTTTTTGAAAGTAAAAGGTTATTCGCGTTTAGCGGTTTTATTGCACGATAATTTTCCCCTAAAATAAACTGGCGCTCTTATATTGTGTGAAGGGTGTAGGCGCAAGAAAAATGGAAACATGAATGATATAATAATACTATGCAAAATATCAAATGGAGTTAAAAGAGTTTCTGGAAAATGTGCTGATTGTAACGCAAAAAAAAAAGAGCCAATTTATAACAAACTTGATTTTGAAATTTTTTCTAATAAATAGAGATGGCTGGGGACATTACAGTGCTTTCGATCCTTTTTATCATGCAAACACGAAAAAAGAGATTTGGAAAACAAGAACATTAGGGATGAACTTTTCTAAAAAATATGAATTAGTTCCTCCGAAGTATTAATGATTGAGATTCATACGTAAACAAATTTGAATTGGTCATTACATTGTCAAAATATAAACACTATGTCCCAGAGTCATTCAAGAAAAGGATTCATTATCAATTTACAAAGATCATATGTTGTTCTTTGTCTGTCTATCAACACTTGAGTATAAAGTTTTTGGCATGAAAATATAGATACTGATGATTGGAATAATATATATAGAATAGCGGTTTACTTTTCCTGTGAGGATTTTATGAAATTATGTGACCGAACGTATCGCAATACGTTGTAAAGGGTAGAAGAGTGAATCCTGAATATGACGAAGTAGAATCATTAATAAATTGACAGACTAATCCTTTTTTAATTAATTTTTACTAATACATTTTATTACAGCGGATTCTTATAAAAACGTGACATTAGATCGATGAAAAAATGTACACGATGTTTTAAAATTTCTCTTAGATTAAAATGGCGGACCTACTAGAAAATATGCTAGTGATATTGAAAAAGGGCGGAGGTTTAACTAATTCTCTATCCCAAATTAGTAAACAAAATTTGAAGTGAACCGCGAATAAAGAAACTGAGTTTATATATTGATTTTGTGAGATAACTTTTGCTCGTTCTAACTTCCTGTTTTATAATTTCTGGAACTTTAGACGCAAAACAAGATGGTCAAAGCATTATCTTGGAATGAAGTAATGTTATGATAGTAATCGATTAATTGTTGATATCCGTTTAGAAATTTTCAAGAATTGAAGTAAGGGAAAACACAATAAAATTGAAAGAAGAAGTCGAAAATAAACTGTGTGGCCAAATTTAAGCAACAATAAAAGGAAGACGTATTTCGTATTCATAAAAGTGATGTTATTTCTCAAACTTCTAATGGCTTTGCAATCAGATTTTTAAATGTTTGGTGTTTTTGAAAGCAGCTGGAAAAGTTTATATCTGATCATTTTGGATTAGATTTATTTGAAGAAATGTTACTATTCCGATCTAATAAAGGAGGATGTTTTATCTGTAAGTTTGTATAAGAGCAGACGGCACGATGGATGTGATTCTGAAGACTGCAACTGGAAATGTTACTGCCTGTTGATGGAAAAAATAACAATTACCAGGATTTTTTTATTAGAAGTTCCAATGATTGATTATAAATCCACGAGTTAAAATTTAAGGTTGATTGACTGTGAAATTTAGACAAAAAGACCAAAACCCTTTACTGTTGTAATGTTTCTTAGATTGGCAGTGTAATTGAACAAAAAGGTATTTCCCGGAACAACTTTATTCGTTCGATATTCACCAAAATATTTATTAGAAAATATCTTCAATCCCAAGTTCGTATTCATAGGATTTCAATAAAAGCAGATAGCAGAATAATCATATGAAAAAACAATCCTTCAAAGTTTGATAGCTTTGGATGTTTAAAAAATGTCAGAGTGATTAAAAATTGATCGGTTGTTATTATCCAGCATGAATTCAAAGAATTTAAATGCATTTCCGGAGGATCTTTTCACGATTCAATGTCACTTCAGAATGTATCATCAACAAGATTTTAAGAAAGAGAGTTATACTGTAATAATAAGGAAATGTTATTACAATCCTAAAGAATTTTTAGGCGAATGACCTATTTATGTCATTGATACAAACAAAGAGTTTGAAAAATATTTGCTGGTGTTCAAAAGAAACGCGATATAATTGTATCAATATGGAAATTTTCAAAATGTGATTACAAACGCGATTTGCTTTAATGTTGGTTGTTGTCTCTGAGAAATTTTTAGCTGTTGATGGGATATTAAGCAGAGACGATATTAAATGTAGATGTAAATATGCAGTGTATAAAGATAAGTAAATTCACATTGTAGTTTAGATATGAATTTGTCTATCTATTATTCATCGGATTAGTTGTTTAAAAGATTTAGGGAGCAGAATTTTGTTAAAGCACATTGACTATTAATAAGTATTTATTTTTAATTTAAAAAGAATATCTATAAAAAATGGTGGCTGATAAGTGAACAAAATACTATTCCAAGGTCATCTTAAGGGTTGCTCGGTCCGGAAGTTAAATGATTTTAAATACAATCACTTTTAATATTTTTCTGTTCTCCTATATACCATAATTAGTATAGTCTATACAATATATAAGCTCCAACTAGTTCTCCGAGATTATTAAGATTTTAAGATAAGGGGAAATGATTTGAGGGGTTAGTTTTTGATCAAATTTTGTACTATTTTCATGAAATTTTAAGTTGTGAACTCGCCTTGTTTTTGACCAGTTACAGTGTTTATATTCTGATAATTTTTTTTATTTTTTTATGAATATTAAAAGAAATTAGTGGTGATGATTCACCCTTTGGGAGATAAGTCGTAATAAAGAGTTAAAGTATTTATTCTCATATGTGTTACCGCAGATAATTTTCTCCATTAAAATCGGTTGAGTGTGTTTTTCTGAAAATATAAATATTATTATAAATTCTAGTAAACTAGCATCTAATTGAAACAAATCTTATATAGCAGGAGATATAGGTTAAAACTTTCGAACTCTCCGTTAGCTAGTTGGGTAAGACGCTTGCGCACTTCAAAGCCTGAGGTTATTGGTTTCAAATCCCAAGAGCTTCAGGCGCGCTTATTATTGAGGAAGAGACATGGTTGTCAGATTCCAGTGGTTGGGGACAAGTCTTTACACGAGTGGCCATAGTGTAATGACTATAGAACAAGCCGAGTAATGCACAACTGTGGTTGGCGCGCCATTTGCTTCTCCACCTTTCACACTTCTTCCTTAATTCCCCACCTCCCTCTCCCCTTCCCTTAATTCGTACATTCCTTCTACTTCCTTGTGTCGTTCATTACATTCATTCATTCACATCATTTCATTAATACAAACATTACACTTACAAAACACCCTACACAAATTCCCTAATTGTATCTCTCCTTTCAACTTCTACACAGTAGTTACCAAAGAAAAATGATACTTGGGAACAAAAAAATTCCAGAGTCTAAGACCCTCGCAATTTACAGGCTGCCTAGCATTAAACTTGGTTGGACAGTGAGCAGTGCAGAGAGCCAAGTACTCTAAACAATGACACCGATCCTATAAGTTGAATGTGATGTGATTCCCCACATAGCGCTCAAACCAGCAGCACACTAACAAACCACTACAAACCCAAAGACACAATC